>NW_013667722.1:125215-129797 GCF_000517525.1 Limulus polyphemus
AACTAATAGTGGGATTCACCGTGACATTATAACGCCCCCACGGCTGAAAGGGCGAGCATCTTTGGTGTGACGGGAATTCGACCCTCAGATTGCGAATCGAGCGCTTTATCCACCAGACCATGCCGGGCCTTTCACGTATTTAATGCAGGAACCATGAAAACAATTTCATCCTTCGTTAAAACCAATGCAGTTAATGACGCAAGTATCCACCAGGCCATGCCGGGCCTTTCACGTATTTAATGCAGGAATCATGAAAACAATTTCATCCTTCGTTAAAACCAATGCAGTTAATGACGCAAGCGCTTTATCCACCAGGCCATGCCGGGCCTTTCACGTATTTAATGCAGGAACCATGAAAACAATTTCATCCTTCGTTAAAAACAATGCAGTTAATGACGCAAGTATCCACCAGGCCGGGCCTTTCACGTATTTAATGCAGGAACCGTGAAAACAATTTCATCCTTCGTTAAATGGTGTGACGGGGATTCGACCCTCAGATTGCGAATCGAGCGCTTTATCCACCAGGCCATGCCGGGCCTTTCACGTATTTAATGCAGGAACCATGAAAACAATTTCATCCTTCGTTAAAAAAGATGCAGTTAATGACGCAAGTTGCTCTTCAAAGAGTTGTATTAAGATAATAGCAGCTTATAGAAGAAACAAACATAGAGAATTGATAAAAGTATTGGTCAAAGTGGGTGTCAAATTGAAGTTCTATATCTATCACCCATTGATAAGCGTTTTATAATAAAATCTCAAGCAGTGTAAAATTGATGAGAATAATAATCGTAGATTTCAGTGTTATACCCGTTTTTTTTGTTGTAAAAACGGACAGTTTCATGAAAAATATTTATCCGGATAAAATGTCACACAATGTACCCTTAATCACTATTTAAACCGAAGAGACTTCACGTGAGAAATGGCTTAAATCACAGAAGATAGCTGGTTTCTTAACTAATTTGGAAAGCTTTTTCTTCATTCTATATAAATGCATTTTTTATTGATATTAACATACATTAATTGTGTTTAATACAAGATAATAATTTAAAAAAAGTATATTCAGTGAGCAATTATGCTTACATGTGATAGAATGAGCTTTTAAAATATTGGAAGTTAGTTAAATTTTGTCTGAAAACTCAATTTTTTTAACTGTAAGTGTGTGTGTGTTTGAAGGAGATGCATAAAAATAGCAAATAGACCAATGAGATAATAGAGGTAGTGGAAAAACTATTTAGTTAGAAACTTAAATAATAACGAGAGAATAATTACATTTATAGTTATGAGCATGTTCATCGACACTGAACAGTTTTTTGAAGTTGTTAATAACCTTTCAGTTTAAATAAAAATAGTGTTTTTACGTGGGTTTAAAAAGTCTTTTTTGTCTTGAGATAGGACCTTAATTTTTAATTATTACTATTATATAAAATTATTTATATCATTATATGCTTAAAAGGCTTCGTGCTTTAAGTCATCCTAAACAGTCACGTAAAAATACTTTTATTAACTGTTTCAATTGAAACTTTTTCTCTATCAGTACATCAGAACAATGGTTTCCATTTTTGCTCACATTCTGCATCAGTAAATCGTAAAATTATGTTTTGTGCACTAAGAAATAAACCTGTTTTTTAAGAAGAAGAATGACGATTTATCAATAATGTTTTAGTGTAGTATTTCTGGCAATTCTGAACAAGGCTTGAACAATTATCTATACAATCTCTCTCTCTCTCTTTCTACCAAACGACAGGTTTCTTCAATATAAGTTTTAAAATTATGAAACAAGAAACGCAATTACCTCAAATATATGAAGTAATTGAGGTGAAACAATTTCTAACAAACAAATATATATATGTATTAAAAAAAACTCTAATATTTTTTAATATCCATATTATATGCAGTATCTAAAGACCTATATATATACCTCACGAGCTATTTGGATCCCTACCTGCGCATGAAAGAGCAATGACCGCTATGTGGCGCCACATGTCTGTCGATGACCGCTGGACTCGACGTAATCTACAGCAAAAAATAATAAAACACAAACATGATCAGTGGCCCCTGTTGACACGAAGAAGGAAATGAAATATAGATTCAAATAGCTTATGCAGACACGTATGACCTATTTACAGCTAATCTTCTAATGAACAGTAGTGTATACACATATATATATACCTACAAATGCGAGTTTACCAGTTACGTGCCAGCGGCATTGATGGAAAGAAGGAATCAACACAAGGAAAAAACCTTTAGCTAATAAGTGGGTCGAGCAAGAAGATACTTTGATATGTGTTGTATCAAGTGTGGATCAAAGCCAGAAACCCTTGCTACCCAGATTGAGTCAAGGCTACATCTTACGTGCTGTACGATAATGTGTAATAGACTACTTCAGTTTTCAGTCAGATTCTTTAGATTTAGATGAAAGTTGAAAAACGTCCAGACAGTACATACTTCAGGTGATTATCCCTCTACTACTAAGCGGAACTACACACTTCTTCATTTACACAATAAGAATACATCTGACCAGGAAAACAACTATTATTCTCTTGTCATGCATATTGAACTCTATTGTGAACACATGTTTGCTTTACACTCAGTATTTGTGTTATATTTTTATTTCTACAAACGAAGGTGTTCTATTAAAATGGACGAGATACACGTTCTTATAGAAAGCCTCGTGAAAATGACCAGTTCTTTATGATATTCAAACTACTTTTGTTCCTCTTGGCTGCAAAGTAACTGAAGCGTTTAATTTCACAGTAAATGGTTTTAATCTAACACCATTAAGCTGACTTTTGCACACACACACACATCCCATATTTGAAGTTTCGAATATCTAATTCCACGTTACGTTTAAAGTGCAAACCGAAACTTTGAATAATTGTAATTTGATTTTTTTTCTTTTGAATTGGCGGGAAACAATCGAATATTAAATCGAATATGAACCTTGCATATTTCGAGTTAGGTTAAAATACGACTTAGAAATTTTATTGTTTGTTCTTATAATAGGTAATTTGTATTCAATTTAGTTAAAAATAAATAATAAAAATTAAAAACCTCATGTATTATCCGTTTGTAAAATGGGAAAATATTATTAACCTCAGATTAGGATAATCATGTATGCGTTGCATGGCTACAGCCAAGCAATTTAAATATTTGGTCTTATAATAAAAGGCCTTAAATCTTGGGAAGCTTTTCAATACATTCAGATTAGGATAATCATGTATACCTTGCATTGCTACAGTCAAGCAATTTAAATATTTGGCCTTATAATAAAAGGCCTTAAATCTTTGGAAGCTTTTCAATACATTCAGATTAGGATAATCATGTATACCTTGCATTGCTACAGTCAAGCAATTTAAATATTTGGTCTCATAATAAAAGGCCTTAAATCTTGTGAAGCTTTTCAATACAGTTTTTTTATAACATATAATTATCATTGTAAAAATTATATAAAAATGGGTATAAAGTGATTCAATAAGTAATTGAAATTTTCATTTTAACTTGTTACTGATTACATATTAAAACCAAGATTTTAATATAACGACACAAATACGTTTTTGTTTAGGGTAAAGAAAAATTTGGAATGAAGTTGTGTTTGTTTGTAATTGTAATTAAGCACAAAGCTACACAATGGGCTGTCTGTGCTCTGCCCACCACGGGTATCGAAACCCGGATTCTAGCGTTGGAAGTCCGCTGACATACCACTGATGGGCTTGAAGTTGTGAGAACTATTATGATCATGACACCTTATTACAACTTGAAAATTCTTAGTTTTATCATTTTTTATTCATCTGTTCTATAATTTTCACGTAAATCTACATAACATTAATCCTTAACTGATAGACTAGAGGGAAGGCAGCTAATCAATAACAACCACCGCCAACTATTGGGCTAATCTTAACGGATTTATAGTGAGAGTTGGCCATCACTCTTATAAGTGTTTTTTGTTTCGGCTACGGAACACGAGACAAGAACTCTCGGATTTACAGTCTGAGCACGCTAATCACGAGGCTACGCCCAACCTAGTGATATTTATGAAAATGTTTACGTATGTTTGAATGTAAAATATTTGACAGCTACCTCCTGTGAGATATCTAATTTTGAAGATTAATCTTAATAATTAACTATAAAAAATATATTATTTAAAGCCGAAAAACTAGAAAAACAAATAAACAAAAGAAAGAAAAAGAAACATTTATGTCTTGAAACTTCTGTTTAGCTAATTCCAGTATTTTATTCTTTATCTTTCACCAAAGGACTATATATTGTTAACTCTTTGCTGTACTTGTATGGTGGAGCATGTGCACTAAATCACGTGAATTATATTACTGTAGTAGCATGTCTGCACCAAATCAAGTGAATTCTATACCTATGGTAGCATGTCTGCACCAAATCAAGTGAATTCTATTCCTACGGTAGCATGTCTGCACTAATTTAAGTGAATTCTATTCCTATGGTAGCATGTATTCACTAATTCAAGTGAATTCTATTCCTATGGTAAATAGAATTCACTTGAATTAGTGCAGACATGCTACCATAGGAATAGAATTCACTTGAATTAGTGCAGACATGCCCCTATGGTAGC
>NW_013667722.1:130158-136347 GCF_000517525.1 Limulus polyphemus
GCTACCATAGGGGCATGTCTGCACTAATTCAAGTGAATTCTATTCCTATGGTAGCATGTCTGCACTAATTCAAGTGAATTCTATTCCTATGGTAGCATGGCTACACTAATTCAAGTGCATTCTATTCCTATGGTAGCATGTATTCACTAATTCAAGTGAATTCTATTCCTATGGTAGCATGGCTACACTAATTCAAGTGCATTCTATTCCTATGGTAGCATGTATTCACTAATTCAAGTGCATTCTATTCCTATGGTAGCATGTATTCACTAATTCAAGTGAATTCTATTCCTATGGTAGCATGTCTGCACTAATTCAAGTGAATTATATTCCTATGGTAGCATGTATTCACTAATTCAAGTGCATTCTATTCCTATGGTAGCATGTATTCACTAATTCAAGTGAATTCTATTCCTATGGTAGCATGTCTGCACTAAATCACGTGAATTATATTCCTATGGTAGCATGTCTGCACTAATTCAAGTGAATTCTATTCATATGAGTGCATGTATGCATTAATTCAAGTGAATTCTATTCCTATGGTAGCATGTCTGCACTAATTCAAGTGAATTCTATTCCTATGGAAGCATGTCTGCACTAATTCAAGTGAATTCTATTCCTATGGTAGCATGTCTGCACTAATTCAAGTGAATTCTATTCCCATGGTAGGAATAGAATTCACTTGAATTAGTGCAGACATCCCATGGTAGCATGTCTGCACTAATAAAAGAGATGAAATTTCGGTTAAATCTAATAAATTTGTTTTCTAAATAGTTTAAAATAATATTTTACAATTATTTGAAACTATTATGTTTGTATTTAACTCATTATTCCCCAATGCCCTATTTAATTATATCTATGTATTCAGTAACTGTTTAATAAAATCAAGTGTCAAATCTAAAAACGAATTATAGTTTCTCAACCCCACAAAAGACAAAGGTTACGTCTGAAAATTGCCTCTTGCATTATTCTGCCATCAGTGGAAAATAAAGATTTTAAAGAAATGAATTAATTAATACACAAATCTTACATTCATAAGAACTCTAAAGCTAACATTAAACATAGAATAATAGTGGAGAATATAAAGTTTTTAAACTACTATTAGTAACGTAATATGTAAGGAAAGTTAAAGATTCAAATGTAGAACAAAAAAAGGTAAGAATTAAAACTGGTAATAAAGTTTTGAATATACGAAAATAATTACAATAAATAAAGTAAATAATATGTCTATTATAATACAGGGAATAAGTCAACAAAGGCTTAGTTGAGAGGTTTAGAAATAATAGATTATTGGTATAAATGCAGTGGATAAAGTCACCAAGATATATGATGGAATGCAGTGTAAAAAGTAATTGAGATTCCTATATTACAGTAGTGGATAAAATAAACAGAATACCAGTATTGATAAAACAAAAATGTCCAATAGGTATATAAATACAGTAGATAAAGTCATAAACTCACCCGGAGGAGCGCAGTGGATATTACAAACAAATCACTTGCAATAGCGTAGTACTTTTATTAATAATAAACAACAATACAAAGCTAGTCATATAACAATGAGAAAGTAATAAAGCAGCGAATATATTAACTATAGTGGCCGAAGAAGTATAGTTGACAACATAGACAATAAAATAGGGGAATGTAGTGAATAAAGTAGATAATAAGTTAGAGAAATGTAGTGGATAACGTAGATAATACGATCGATGTATATAATGGATAAAGTAGGTAACAAGATAGAGAAGTGTAGATAATACGATAGAGGTTTATAATGGATAAAGTAAATAATAAGATAGAGAAGTGTAGATAATAAGATAGAGAAATGTAGTGGATAACGTAGATAATACGATAGAGGTTTATAATGGATAAAGTAGATAATAAGATAGAGAAATGTAGTGGATAACGTAGATAATACGATAGATATATGAAACGGATAACGTAGATAATAAGATAGAGAAATGTAGTGGATAACGTAGATAATACGATAGAATATATAAAACGGAACAAAGTAAATAATAAGATAGAGAAATGTAGTGGATAACGTAGATAATACGATAGATATATAAAACAGATAAAGTAAATAATAAGATAGAGAAATGTAGATAATACGATAGAGGTATATAATGGATAACGTAGATAATACGATAGATATATATAAAACGGACAAAGTAGATAATAAGATAGAGAAGTGTAGATAATACGATAGATATATAAAACGGATAAAGTAGGTAATAAGATAGAGAAATGTAGTGGATAACGTAGATAATACGATAGAGGTTTATAATGGATAAAGTAGATAATAAGATAGAGAAATGTAGAGGATAACGTAGATAATACGATAGATATATAAAACGGATAAAGTAGGTAACAAGATAGAGAAGGGTAGATAATACGATAGAGGTTTATAATGGATAAAGTAGGTAACAAGATAGAGAAGGGTAGATAATACGATCGATGTATATAATGGATAAAGTAGGTAATAAGATAGAGAAATGTAGTGGATAACGTAGATAATAAGATAGAGAAATGTAGTGGATAACGTAGATAATACGATAGATATATAAAACGGATAACGTAGATAATACGATAGATATATGAAACGGATAAAGTAGATAATACGATAGAGGTATATAATGGATAAAGTAGACAAGATACATATAATAATGCATGGTTAGAGTAAACATTAATTAATATTATTCAACGCCATTTCAGTTACGCGTGTCATGAAAATATAGCTGTATCTTTTGAAGTTAAGAGTTACATAATTTATTGAAGTCTATGCTACCTGTGTCGAAAGAGATCAATTTTAAGATGCCTAAGCCTCGTCTTTACTTTTAAATCAGTATTTTGCTGTTGAGTAGAATGGTAGACGAAAACACATACTTGTGATCGCTTTAACCACACAGTAAGTAGTAAAGAGCCATTAATCGTTGATTACATGTATTACATTTTTTATATTTTTTGAAACTTTTCCATAATCTTTTGATCAATTGTTTAGTACAAGGCCTAACGTGGCTTGGTAGTTACGGCCCTCGACTCGTAATCTGTGGGTTGCGGGTTCGAATCCCGTCACCGAACATGCTCGTTCTTTCAGCCGTGGAGGCGTTATTATGTAATGATCAGTCCCAGTATTCGTTAGTAAAAGAGTAAGTAGCCCAAGAGTTGGTGGGGAGTGGTGTTGACTAGCTGCCTTCCTTTCGATCTATCATTTCAAAATTAAGGACGGCTGGCTTAGATAGCCCTCTAGTAGTTCTTGCGCGAATTTCAACAAACAATTTTTTAGTATAAGTTAAAGATTTATTAATGATCTATTTGAAAAATAGTTAATTAGTTTGTAATGCTCTTGTATGAATCTAAGAAAAAAAGAAACTTTCAGTGTTTCGCCAAACTCGATAATTGTGCTTAGAGCCTTTAATCTGACCTTTGACTGCTGTAAAACAAAAATAAGAGCTTGACCTTTGTCTTGAATATTACAAATAGCAAAGTTTAGTTTCTTCAGGATGTGCCTGTTAAGTTTCTTGACATTTCTTACTGTTACCGCTCGAAAAAATATTCCGAAAGAAAGATCGTATAAAAACTTACTTTATAAAACATACGAAAGTCAACATTAGCAAAGAATGAAAATAGATCAGATAGAAAGTCAATATACAAAAGCAGACAGAGCTTTGAAATTTATATAGTATCTTGTAAATGATTACGCCAATATGCATATAATCAGTATAAAAAACATATTTCGATAACACTACTCTAATTAGAGACACGTGGATATATGTTACCCTGTACAAAAGTGGCAATATGTTATTAGGGTTGTGAGTCAGAATTTCATCTTCTAATTGCAGAAAGCAAGTGATAATTCATTGGAATTTAATCGTTATATGGTTTTATTTTTATAACCACCCTGTTATGTAAGTCCTACTGTGGTCAACTCAATAAATACTGTGACTTGGAGCAGTAACGTGGATAACTCAATAAATACTGTGACTTGGAGCAGTAACGTGGTTAACTCAATAAATACTGTGACTTGAGCAGTAACGTGGTTAACTCAATAAATACTGTGACTTGGAGCAGTAACGTGGTTAACTCAATAAATACTGTGACTTGGAGCAGTAACGTGGTAACTCAATAAATACTGTGACTTGGAGCAGTAACATGGTAACTCAGTAAATACTGTGACTTGGAGCAGTAACTTTTGAACATGACTCACGCTATAGTTTCTTTCATTTATATCATGATCAACCATAAAATGTCTGCCAGTACTTCCGTTATGAAGGTTGTGTTGTCTAACATACTTTTACGTGCCAAAAGAGAGTGTAATATTACATTTATATCATGATCAACCATAAAATGTCTGCCAGTACTTCCGTTATGAAGGTTGTGTTGTCTAACATACTTTTACGTGCCAAAAGAGAGTGTAATATTATATCACTGTTCGAAGTATAACAAAGGACGTAAAGAAGATTATGTCTAGGCATATAATATTTATACTAAATACACAGTTTTTACAATATATGTGTTATTTGGTTTGTAATGAGCAATATTATAAACTTCGAATTCAAACAGATAAAGATGGCATTTATTTTATCGACTCGACAAAAATCGAATATAAGTGATTAATACTCTTTTCCTTTCTGCTTTTAAGAACAAAATATAAACTCTCAAATATAATTTTCGAATTTAGAGCATAAAAAGCATAATGGGAATGTTCAGTTTAAAGTTGGCATGGAATTAAGGACGAACACAGTAAAGTGATATCACATTTAGCAATGCCAAATCAATGTTGACATGTAACATTTATAATAATAAAGTGTCAGAAACATTAGTGAAGTAAAATTGCTCGTAGCAATGCCAAATCAATGTTCGCTTTATTATTATAAATGTTACATGTCAACATTGATTTGGCATCGCTACGGACAATCAGAAACATTAGTGAAGTAAAATTGCCCGTAGCAATGCCAAATCAATGTTGACACGAAACATTGCATAATATATAGTCGCCGGATACATTTCTTCATGTTTAAAAGAAATCAAAACTTAATAAAGTAGAGGATCATGGGAAAACGTAAGATTTTTTCAATACCATCTATGAAGTTTTACGTTACCCGAGTATGACTCACTACATTATATCTGATCAGTATCCACTTCCCCAGAGAAAGCTCAATTCTTTATGTGTGTTCAGTCTCTTTAATTACCGAAACAAAGTTTACACCATCAAGTGTTTAACATATTATTAGTTCCTAAATTAAAACTCATTTCATCAAACAAGTTCAGCCTCATGATTTCAAGAGAGAAGGCTAACTTCATTATATTAATTCAGTGTTATAAGCTCTTGCTGTAAAAAACGTCTCATCAGGTGTGTTCAGTCTTGTCAATTACTGAGGAAAAGCTTACATTATCAAGTGTGTTCAGTCTTGTTAGTTACCGAAAAAAAGCTTACTTTATAAAGCGTGTTCAATCTTGTCAATTATTGAGGAAAAGCTTACTTTATCAAGTGTGTTTAATCTTGTTAGTTACCGAGTAAAAGCTTACTTTATAAAGCGTGTTCAATCTTGTTAGTTACTGAGGAAAAGCTTACTTTATCAAGTGGGTTCAGTCTTGTCAATTCCTGAGGAAAAGCTTACTTTATCAAGTGGGTTCAGTCTTGTCAATTCCTGAGGAAAAGCTTACTTTATCAAGTGGGTTCAGTCTTGTCAATTACTGAGGAAAAGCTTACTTTATCAAGCGTGTTCAATCTTGTCAATTCCTGAGGAAAAGCGTACTTTATCAAGTGTGTTCAGTCTTGTTAGTTACTGAGGAAAAGCTTACTTTATAAAGCGTGTTCAATCTTGTCAATTCCTGAGGAAAAGCTTACTTTATCAAGTGGGTTCAGTCTTGTCAATTCCTGAGGAAAAGCTTACTTTATAAAGCGTGTTCAATCTTGTCAATTATTGAGGAAAAGCTTACTTTATCAAGTGTGTTTAGTCTTGTTAGTTACCGAGTAAAAGCTTACTTTATAAAGCGTGTTCAATCTTGTTAGTTACTGAGGAAAAGCTTACTTTATCAAGTGGGTTCAGTCTTGTCAATTCCTGAGGAAAAGCTTACTTTATCAAGTGTGTTCAGTCTTGTTAGTTACCGAGGAAAAGCTTACTTTATCAAGTGTGTTCAGTCTTGTTAGTTACCGAGGAAAAGCTTACTTTATCAAGTGTGTTCAGTCTT
>NW_013667722.1:137035-143359 GCF_000517525.1 Limulus polyphemus
GAATTGATGAAACATTAATTTATCATCTCGAAAAATATGTAATAGTTGGAACTAAGTTTGTAGTTCATGAAGTGAATTGATGAAACATTAATTTATCATCTCGAAAAATATGTAATAGTTGGAACTAAGTTTGTAGTTCATGAAGTGAATTGATGAAACATTAATTTATCATCTCGAAAAATATGTAATAGTTGGAACTAAGTTTGTAGTTCATGAAGTGAATTGATGAAACATTAATTTGTTAACTGGTAAAAGCTGTAATAGTGGGAACTATGTTCGTAATTCATGAAGCATACAGTATTTCTCTGAAATGTACTTTTACATGAATGAGAAATTTGTTCAGTATAAAATAAAGTAGGAGGTCCAGAAATATTCAGTATAAGCAAATAAAACAATGTTATATTAGTGGAAGCATCGGTAATTTGCACTAATACTAACAATGTTATATTAGTGGAAGCATCGGTAATTTGCACTAATACTAACAATGTTATATTAGTGGAAGCATCGATAATTTGCACTAATACTAACAATGTTATATTAGTGGAAGCATCGATAATTTGCACTAATACTATATATTTCATTGTATGAATAAAACACGTGGTTTCTATTATATTTACAATTTATGTGTTTTAATATTGCTTTACTTCCTAGAGGCCCGCCGATGAGATTGTGGTTTTATAATGCTAAAATTCGAGGCTCGATGCTTGCATTGGGTAGCACCGAGAAAAGCCAACTGTGTAACTTTGCTTTCAAGCAAAATAAACGCTCCCTGGTGGTGTAATGGAAAGTTTTCAAACGCAATAATTATCGGGATAATTCAAAACAAACATTTAACTGAATAAAGGCCCTCATTTTGTTGCTTTTCTTTTGCATCAGAAGCAAAAGAAGGAATATCTAAAGGGTTAAGATTTAATTAGGGAATCATGGTCGGTCATTCGACTTCAATCATTATCAGTTTTCTAAGTTATTTATTGTTATTGGCTAATTTAGTGCGCATGGAAGAAACAGTAAACACACTGTGATCTGTCTTAATGTTTTGTATTCTCTTCTCTAAACGTTGCCTTTTTACATATCCAGACTGGTCGTACTACTAACACTCATGTGTAGCAGAGCTAGGGCTCACCAGGAGCTCTGACGTCACACAAAGTTAATACTTGTAACATCATTTTCATACAGTCTTGCTCAAAATTAAATTCACTCCAAATAACAATTCTCATTCAACGTGCGTCGCTTTAACATTTGTTTTCTTGTTGTTAAGCGCAAAGCTATATAATAGACTATGTGTGCTATGGCCATCACGAGAATCGAAACCCGGTTTTTAGCGGCGTGAGCCCTCAGAATTACCGCTGAGCCACTGTGGGGGGGGGGGCTTTGAACTTTAAAAGAAATACCAAAATAAATTACTTGTCCATTCATCAAGTAATCCATGAGTCGATTTTGGAAAAATTGTTTGTTTGTTTGAAGTTAACCACAAAGCTACACAATGGGCTATCTGTGCTTTGCCCACCACGGGTATCGAAGACATACTGATGTGCCACTGGGGGCCTTTTGGGAAAAAAAAGAAGAAGAAAAAAGCAATAAAAAGCAAGATAGTTAATATTACGAAACTTCTGATGATCTCATTTGAAATGACTTCCTTTAGAATGTATTGTCGTCACAAGACTAAAACAAAGAGAAATAAACTAGAAACGTTTAGTAAGTAAACAAAATTATCAGCGAAACAAAAACACGATGTTTCATTGATGTTACTTTACGGGAAGAAATACAAGGTATGTATGTCTTAACTCTCACGTTTCTAGACAAACAACTCTTCCAGTGCGAGGTTTATTTTTAGGGACATATAGGAACTCGTGTGTTGTGGTATATCTATCTATATATCAACGTGAAATGATTTTAGAGATAATTGTATGAAATATTCCACAGAAGACTATATTCTTAAACTTTAAAGATGTATTAAGTAAAATGACTGAATAAATGATTTATTACCAAAAATTGCAAATTAATTTGCAACATTTAATTAATTATAACTGTGATTTTTAATTAATTATAATTGTGATTTTTAATGAATTATAATTGTGATTTTTAATGAATTATAATTGTGATTTTTAATTAATTATAATCGTGATTTTTAATTAATTATAATTGTGATTTTTAATTAATTATAATATTACAGATTTCATTGCATACTAATTTTTGTGGACCAAAATATAGGTTTTATAGTGTGTCCCATAATACGTGCCCTTTGCAGTGCCCATGGTAGTACTCTAGAGGGCAACACACGTGTATATGTGCTCGTGGTAGCGATCTAGAGGGCAACATATACGTGCTCATGATAGTGGTTTTGTTTGTTTGTTTGAAGTTAAGCACAAAGCAACACAATAGGCTATCTGTGTTCTGCCCACCACGGGTATCGAAACCCGGATTCTAGCGTTGTAAGTCCGCAGACATACTGCTGTGCCACTTGGGGGCCATGGGAGTGGTCTAGAAGGCAACATATATATGTGCCCATGGTAGTGCTCTATCGGGCGACATATATATGCCCAAAACAGTGAAAGACGTAATAATGCTCCGCAATTGATAGATAGGTAGTTAATTCGCTATGATTTCTTTTTACAAGATAATGTGTAATTTCATTAAACGAGCCAAAAAAACCACTGTTGATACTTGGGAGTGAAAGCTACCGAGGATTAATGAGGACGACTAGTTCAAGCGCTAGAGTTTCTCGAGGATTAGTGAGGACGACTAATTCAAGCGCTAGAGTTTCTCGAAGATTAGTGAAGACGACTAGTTCAAGCGCTAGAATTTCTCGAGGATTAATGACGACGACTAATTCAAGCGCTAGAGTTTCTCGAGGATTAATGACGACGACTAATTCAAGCGCTAGAGATTCTTGAGGATTAGTGAGGACGACTAAGTCAAGCGCTAGAGTTTCTCGAGGATTAGTGAAGACGACTAGTTCAAGCGCTAGAGTTTCTCGAGGATTAATGACGACGACTAATTCAAGCGCTAGAGTTTCTCGAGGATTAGTGAGGACGACTAATTCAAGCGCTAGAGTTTCTCGAGGATTAGTGAGGACGACTAGTTTAAGCGCTAGTGTTTCTCGAGGATTAGTGAAGACGACTAGTTCAAGCGCTAGAGTTTCTCGAGGATTAGTGAGGACGACTAGTTTAAGCGCTAGAGTTTCTCGAGGATTAATGACGACGACTAATTCAAGCGCTAAAGTTTCTCGAGGATTAGTGAGGACGACTAATTTAAGCGCTAAAGTTTCTCGAGGATTAGTGAGGACGACTAGTTCAAGCGCTAGAGTTTCTCTTAATAAAAAAGTAGAGAAATAAAACTAATTATGACTTTCAATAAATACTTAACTGTTCAAGGTTAAATTTCTGAGAACGTTTATTAAACATGATAAAATGCCCGTGTAAGTGATTATATATATATATACACACGGTTAAACATATATCTAAACGCATTACAATTCGCTCTCGTTGCTTGACACCAGGGTACTGTTCTAAAAGTCAAATATTCAGATAAATTGTGAGATAGATTATATTCTAAACTATGTCCAACAACGGCCAACGGAGCTACAAAACTGCATTCAAACGAAACTATGTTAGTGATGATAAAGCCACTTTTTAAAAGACAAGTTTAGTAAATACAATGATATAATTTTCTTCATGGACTTGTAAACTGACTAGAATAAATTGGATATCGTGACGACGTTGGCTAGAAAACTGTTACAGTTAACACTTCTCACTAAATTCTCAAAACTAAAACTTTAAAATATCAAGAAATATTAATCCGCCTTACCGTTTTCTGCCAAACAAAAGCCAACTCAGTAAACTCCACCAAAGCTTTTAAAGGGATTTTTCTATAAGGAACAGTTGTTCTAATCGATTTTTTATTTCTCTTGATCTAACTCAGATCACCCTAATGCTTGGTTACAGTATTCTCGTCTCCTTTTATACCCGTTTCTCTTACCTTCAAACGTGTGAAGAAAACCCTGTACCTAACCAAACACACTCGCCAATCGGGTTTCAAGTTCCTGTGCGTCAATTTCGTCAATGAGGAACACGGATTTTCTTGCCCGGGGACTAGAAAATCGCGGTCGCTATGGCAGTAGGATTTCTGTGACCCAGTGATTATTGGGGAGGAGAGTATGCGGCAAGATGGTGTAATGATTCGGTGCAGGTGAAGGCGAAGGTCTAGCCAAATATGCAATACGTGTGGGTCACAGGTGAAAGTAGCCGTACGTTTCTTGCATATTTTCATCAGTATCACCTCTGTAATATATACTCTCTCTCTTTCTTTCTTTCTTTCTCTCTCTCTCTCTCTATATATATATATATAAGTAGTTTATCTATTGTTTGTTTGTTGTAAAGCTACACAATGTGCTATCTGTGCTCTGCCCACCACAGATATCGAAACCAGGTTTCTAACATTCCGCTGTGCCACTGAAGGGCGTGGTTTAGCTAATAAGCTGAAGATATTTAACACATATTAAATAATTTAGAACTTGGAATTATTTTAGCCATATTGTTTCATCTTGAAATAATAATCCCCGAACGCTCGTTATCCGGCACGAGATTTTTAATAAAGTGTAAATTCGGCTGTAGTTGTTGTTTTAGCGCAAAGCTACACAGTTGGCTGTCTGAGCTCTTTTTTTTTACCGCAAGGAATCGAACCTCGGATTTTAGAGATGTAAGTCCGTAAATTTAATGCTTATCTATATAGGATATATAGCAATATTTAATTGATACTAGTTTAATACTTAAGTACAGTTTACCTTACTAAATTTGTGGTAAATCTATAAATAAGAAATATTACGTCTATTTAGACATGTTTTACAACTGTACAATCGTGTTAACAACACAATTATTAATACCTAACATAAAATTTTGATTGAAGAAAACTGTCTCGTCTAACTGAACACGATCAACGAATACAGCTGTCTATATATATATATATATACCGTTCTTACGTTTCTACTTATAAATATAATAAGGTATTTTTTCATCATTGTAAACGACAATTTTGGCCATAAACCCAATAACATCTCACGAGGTTCACTCAGATTAGGTTAGTCCTAAATCAGTATACTAAACCCATAACGCAAAGCAATATTAATAATATAAATACAATATGAATCAAGGTTGATAAAAAATAAATTCACGTGAACACTTCCAACGAAAGCTATATATAAAGGGAAGTACATCTTAATCACTTATGGATAATATAAACAATAGTTTTATAAACTTATATATTAATCTAACTGTGCAATAATGATCTTAATAATAAAATTACAATAACAAATTTCATAACTTTTATTAATAAAAATAGGTATATATATATATATTAAGCATTCTAACCAATGGTGCTAAAGAAAGACACAGAGTAAACCTCTCTTTTAAAGTAAAGAACAGGATATAATAACATATCAACCACCTTATATCGCTATATCCAATGCTGACAAAGCTTTTCATCAAATAACAGGGCTCATGAGGACAACTTTCATACAACAAACAATAGTACTGGTTGAAACGCTATTTATATTACCGATATCAACAAATTGATTGTCGACAGCTTTTACATTGTGATTAACTTTTTCATGTAAAAAGGCAACATAATTAGAGTAACCAGTTAAATTAAGGGTTACTAATTAGAGAGACCAGTTAAATTAAGGGTTACTAATTAGAGAGACCAGTTAAATTAAGGGTTACTAATGAAAGTGACCAGTTAAATTAAGGGTTACTAATGAGAGTGACCAGTTAAATTAAGGGTTACTAATTAGAGAGATCAGTTAAATTAAGGGTTACTAATTAGAGAGACCAGTTAAATTAAGGGTTACTGATGAAAGTGACCAGTTAAATTAAGGGTTAATAATGAGAGTGACCAGTTAAATTAAGGGTTACTAATTAGAGAGATCAGTTAAATTAAGGGTTACTAATTAGAGAGACCAGTTAAATTAAGGGTTACTAATTAGAGTGACCAGTTAAATTAAGGGTTACTAATTAACTAAATAGAACGTAATTAACCATTACATATTATCTTGTTTGAAACAAAAACTTGTAGTTTAAAAACTAAATTAGTCGTTTCTGTAAAAGTGTTTATCTAGATTTCATGATAGAACTAAACTTAAAGTTAAACCCTCACATTATCTTAAAAACCCCAATGTGAGGGTCGCGGGTTCGAATCCCCATCACACCAAACATGCTCGCCTTTTCAGACGTGGGAGCGTTATAATGTGACGGTCAATCCCATTATTCTTTGGGAAAAGAGTGGCCCAAGAGTTGGCGGTGGGTGGTGATTTCTAGCTGCCTTCCCTCT
>NW_013667722.1:143842-146470 GCF_000517525.1 Limulus polyphemus
TAGTCTTACACTGCTAAATTAGGGACGTCTAGCGCAGATAGCCCTCGTGTAGCTTTGCGTAAATTCAAAACAAACAATCTTAAAAACTTTGCATAATTTAATCTCCTACACCGAAAAGGAATTTAATTTCATTGTGACCAATTGCGTTTTGAAAAATTAAACTTACATTTAATGTGTCCTCATCAGGAGGTGTTATGAAATATACTTACAATATGTACAATATTCATCTTACTAAATATGTGGCAAATTTATACATAAAAAATTATTATATCGATTTGGCACGTGTTTTTTGTTACCATGAGTTAGTGGTTTTCATGGATATAGAGCGGGAACTTTAAGCAACTACAGAACGGCACGATGTCGGTGTAGTTTTGTTAAAGGCCACGAGCTTTACCGAGATGGGAACCTAACTGACTGATCATCAGATTATTGACTTGAAATATCAGTACTGTCATAACAAGAACGTGGCCTTCTTAAACATCAAGTAAACAACTACAGAACGGCATGATATCGGCGTAGTTTTGTTACAGGGCAGACTTTAAGGAGATCTGGACCTGAACAGACTAATAATCAGATTAACGACTTTAAATATTAATACTGTCATAACATAAAGATGGCCTTCTTAAACATCAAGTAAATAACTACAGAACGGCATGATACATATATATATATAAGTAGAAATATGAAGAGAGAGAGGGGGGGGGAACTTTACAAGCCACAATTTTGAAGGGCTTATTTTCAAAGGAAAACTATAATGGTTAGTTTTTATACATAATGTTAAATTTTAGGTTTGTAAGGGGTAAGTAAACAGGGCTATTA
Source organism: Limulus polyphemus (assembly GCF_000517525.1). Classification (NCBI taxonomy): domain Eukaryota; kingdom Metazoa; phylum Arthropoda; class Merostomata; order Xiphosura; family Limulidae; genus Limulus; species Limulus polyphemus. The sequence goes on from NW_013667722.1 coordinate 144,662, forward strand.
TTATTTTTTGTCAATTTTACATTTTGTAGGCGACAGAGGCGTTCACACAGAAATTATGCCTTCATTAAAGCTTAGGTCAGTCAATACCAGTATGGGAAAAATAACAGGTTTAAAGGTACTAATACCCCACTTTTCAAATACACTTATTTCTTGAACAGGATTATATCGTCAAGTCACGTGTTTTTTGGTGTTTTTTTATGTTGTATATTTCCACTAAATAAGTAGAGCTTCAATTTCATTGCTTCACGGTAAGCCACTAGGAAATCGTGTCCCCAAGGCCTCGCTAAGTCCTGGAATATTTATGGAAAACGTTAATATAACTCGAAAATGATCTTTAGGTCAAAGACTTATAGGGTAGGGCCAATGTGCGATGATTGATTTAAGGCTACGCAGTTAAACGTTTGCGTCAAACAATTTAGTCCAATAAAAACTGATTATACTGCGACGTTCTTGAAATTCCATATATTCCATAAACCTAATTTAAATTCAATCTGAGCATTCTGTATATGTACGGCAGATAAGACAGATTATAGCGATGGAGACTGTTGAACTCGGGGAGATAGCGAAACTTACAAGAACGTATTTAGATTTAGGCCCATCATCGAGAGACTGAAACCTTGTATTTTTCTTAGTTTCTGAAGGCGTGATTTCTTTTTTTTTACCATCAGTTAGTGGTTTTCATGCATAAAGTGCGGACACTTTTAACAACTACAGAAAAGCACGATGTCGGTGTAGTTTTGTTAAAGGCCAGGCTTTAACCAGATTTGGATCTGATTGACTGATTATCAGATTAATGACTTGAAATATTAATACTATCATAAGATGAACATGGCCTTCTTAAACATCAAGTGAACAACTACAGAACAGCACGGTGTCGGTGTAGTTTTGTTAAAGGCCAGGCTTTAACGAGATTTGGATCTGATTGCCTGATAATCAGATTAATGACTTGAAATATTAATATTTAAACATCAAGTAAAGTACACTCGTACTTTAAGTGCCTAAAACATCTACCAGCTTCCTTGGCTCGTATATATTATTATGCTTTATGTACTTCTGGAATTTTTTACACTCGTCTAACGTTTAATAAGTGGCATAATACACGTGATGGGCACAGCACAGATAGCCCATTGCACTTAACAACAAAGAAACAAACTCTTTCTTGTGGAATAGAAGAGAATCAGACAAAGATATTTCACATTCTCATCATTTTACATCTGTACAAGTAAAACAAATCGTGAAAATAAAAGCACCGCAATTGGTTCAGGTATTTATTTTTTTATAATGCTAAATTGTGTTTTAAGTATTATAGCATATAATGCTAATTTTTGTTTTAAGTATTATAGCATTTAATGCTAAATTTTGTTTTAAGTATTATAGCATATAATGCTAAATTTTGTTTTAAGTATTATAGCATATAATGCTAAATTTTGTTTTAAGTATTATAGCAGCATTGTCGATTATTGCAAAAGAATGGCTAAAATAATTAGATAAAAATACCAAGAACGTTTCTTAACTCAAAATAATTTCAAATCATTAAAAAACATATGCAGTTACATTATTTCATATATAAAATACGTTCAAATGTTTTTATTCCAGAAGTATCTTGTCTGACGTTGTTTATTGGTTAGCGTGTCCGGGCTGTGGATCCGAGAATTTTGTCCATTTTGAAGTTGGCCCAACATGGCCGGTGGTTAGGGCACTCGACTCGCAGTCTGAGGGTCGCGGGTTCGAATCCCCGTCACACCAAACATGCTCGCCCTTTCAGCCGTGGGGGCGTTATAACGTTACGGTCAATCCCACTATTCGTTG
>NW_013667722.1:146639-147695 GCF_000517525.1 Limulus polyphemus
CTTACACTGCTAAATTAGGGACGGCTAGCGCAGATAGCCCTCGTGTAGCTTTGCGCGAAATTCAAAACAAACAAACAAACAAACCATTTTGAAGCCGTAGGTACACTATAAGCGATGGTAAAATTTCATTGTTCGGTCGTTGGTAAAAGAGTAGCCCAAGAGTTGGCGGTGGGTGGTGAGAACTAGCTGCCTTCCCTCTAGTCTTACACTGTTAAATTAGAGACGGATAGCGCAGATAGCTTTCTTGTAGCTTTGCGCGAAATTAAAAAACAAAACAAACAAACAATGTTCGGTCAAACAAAAGTAACCCAAGAATTGGCGGCTTGTGTTTTTGTCTATCTGACATTCATATAGTTTGTTGATTCAAAACTAGGAACGGCTATGCGCATACACCCTAAATAGCGCTTAGACATCTGCTATGTCTATCTTATCCCAGCCGACCTTATGATCCCTGGTATTGAGCGAAAAGCCTCTTCGGCACAGGATATTACAGATGTAACGTGATTGACGTATTATAACATACTCTTCGTTACTTTCACCCATAGTTTTTAGAATTCTAAACCAAATAAGAAATCTGAAGGTGTACAAAATATTGGATTTTTGATCATTAAATTAATTCCATTATTTTTCAGTAGACATTATTATATCTTTTTTCTTTTACCTCTACACCAGAAATCATGGTTTAATACCTCTCTATAAGCACAAATAACATGTTTTGTGTTTCTGAAACTAACAATTGTGAAATGTCTTTTTTCTCTGTTTTTATTATAATTGAAAACCACATTCTAGAAATGTCATATTTTAGCACGACCTTACTGAGATTTATTGTAACCCACATTCTAGAAATTTCATATTTTAGCACGACCTTACTGAGATTTATTGTAACCCACATTTTAGAAATGTCATATTTTAGCACGACCTTACTGAGATTTATTGTAACCCACATTTTAGAAATGTCATATTTAGCACGACCTTACTGAGATTTATTGTAACCCACATTTTAGAAATGTCATATTTTAGCACGACCTTACTAGAGATTTATTGTAACCCACATTA
>NW_013667722.1:147979-153006 GCF_000517525.1 Limulus polyphemus
AAAAATTGTGAAATGCCTTTTTTCGCTGTTTTTATTATAATTGTAACCCACATTCTAGAAATGTACATATTTTAGTCACGTACCTTACTGAGATTTATTGTAACCCACATTCTAGAAATGTCATATTTTAGCACGACCTTACTGAGATTTATTGTAACCCACATTCTAGAAATGTCATATTTCAGCACGACCTTACTGAGATTTATTGTAACCCACATTCTAGAAATGTCATATTTTAGCACGACCTTACTGAGATTTATTGTTTGTAAAATGTTTTCCATTTTGGCATTTTTATTACATATTAACATAATGAACGTAGTTTAACGTAAAAGGTTTTCCAAGTAAAAAAAATAATAATTCTTGTACGATCTTTTGATTCGAGAACCGCAGTAAACGATTATGTGGTTATGCGGTTAAAAGCACATGTAAGCCAGGATATTCCAGACATTTGAAAACACCGTTAAATTAACAACGTGGAAGCACTGTTAACACAATCATGTTGAAGTACACCGAACAAAACGAACAAAAAACACACACACCTTGTTTGGATTACGCTCAGCGATAACAGATAAAGAAGATAAAAACTACTTTATTAAACCCAGTCAGCTTTTCTGTATGTATATAAAATATAACTGTCATTGTAATTTTTTGTGTCATATTGTATATGTACGTCTATATTTATCATTATTATCACGTCTGGAGTGTCTATGTTTTAAACAATATACATTTTCAACTAAAAATGTAACCTTTTGTCTTTCTCATGAAGCTTTGCGAATTGTTAGTTTTACAAAGCGAGGCGGTTTCTGTTTACAGCACCTTAGTCCAGATCGCACGTGAAACTAAGGAATGTGTTCATGATTAATTAAATGGGAACATAAATATACACAAGGTGAACGCCCGACAATTAAGTGTATGATAAAATTTAACTCCGCAACAGATTCTTTTGGTGTTTAGGTTGTACATTACTATGACAAACATACAGGCACAAACGTGAGAAAACATAAATTACACAGGACAAAAACAATTGTCCTGGTTCGTTATTATGATAATAATTTTATACGAATTGTTTTTCAGTAATTTTATACGGATTGTTTTTTCAATAATTTTATACGAATTGTTTTTGAATAACTTTATACGGATTGTTTTTGAATAATTTTATACGAATTATTTTTGAATAATTTTGTACGGATTGTTTTTCAATAATTTTATACGAATTGTTTTTGAATAATTTTATACGAATTGTTTTTCAATAATTTTATACGGATGGTTTTCAATAATTTTATGCGAATTGTTTTTCAATAATTTTATACGAATTGTTTTTGAATAATTTTATACGGATTGTTTTTCAATAATTTTATACGAATTGTTTTTCAATAATTTTATACGAATTGTTTTTGAATAATTTTATACGGATTGTTTTTGGATAATTTTATACGAATTGTTTTTGAATAATTTTATACGGATTGTTTTCAATAACTTTATACGGATTGTTTTTGAATAATTTTACACGAATTGTTTTTGAATAATTTTATACGAATTGTTTTTCAATAATTTTATACGAATTGTTTTTGAATAATTTTATACGGATTGTTTTTGAATAATTTTATACGGATTGTTTTTGAATAATTTTATACGAATTGTTTTTGAATAATTTTACACGAATTGTTTTTGAATAATTTTGCTCATTTTTGTACACAGTTTTTCGATGACCTAACGATTTATTTAATTAATGTTTGATTTTTTGTCAGGATTTCATTGAATGTCAATACACACACAGCGAATATTATCATGTCCCCCCCCCCTGTGAGTCAGTGGGTTTATAACGCTAAAAATCATATTTCTATACCCGCGGTTGGCAGAACACAGACAGCTTATTGTGTGACTTTGCGCTTTACAACAAACAAAGAAAACGCGTCATAATTTATTTTCCTAACCTAAATAAACTTTTCTAGTGGTTCTTAGAAATATTATTTAAGAATTCAAATGACGTAAGGCTGTGGTGGATGGTATAAGAAGCCGCCTTACGGGGGATTACGACGATATATATTTGGTCATCAGTTAAATTTATACAGTGTTGTGCCATTATCTGCTAATGATATGATTTTAGTGAATTAATATTAGAAATAGCATGCATATGTTTAATTAACCGAGAAACCTTTATAATATCTATCATATGATAGTCTTATACTGACTGGATAAATCTTACTTTTCAAAGTTATATTCCTTCATGTCCTCCGATGCGTCAACGGTAATTTAATGGACTTACAACATTAAAAAAAATCCCGGGTTCGAGTTCCCGCGGTGGACATAGCATAGGTATCTATTGCATGGCTTTGCGAAAGACAAACAATCATTCCTTTATTTTTTATTAAACATTTGATAAAGTATTCATTAAATATGTCAGTTTTCAGAAGCAACTGTTATTTTTATAATTTTAAATGTGTTTTTTTTATCCGGAAAGGATGACAAATATAAACTTTGTTTGGGCAGTATTTTAAGCTTATCTTTGTTGTTTAATTTACAGGTGTAAGTCGAAAGCTTCTTAATGTTCAAGCATTTCCCTTATGGCATTCTTTAAGGAGGTATGATGTAAAATTTTAAATTAGGAACCACGGAAGATTGAATTCCTTTACACAAGAGGTTTAAAAGTTTCAAACAAAACATAAAAATCTAAGCAAATATGTGATGTCAACATTTTACTTGCTACTAGCTACCGTATTGTCCCATATTAACGCCCGGAGGCGTTGCAATATACAAAGAGAGCGCTAATTATAGTATTTGTGTAGTTCCGGATTCACAAGGTAAGCTTTATAAAATACCGGGAGGTGGGGGTCGATAATTAGAGAGGGGACGATAATTAGGGGCAATACAGTATATTGTTATGTATATGTATTAAAAAAGTATCGCTCAGTCAGAACGTAGCCCCTTACATAAAGTACATTAATTCTTGATTAACTACTGAAAAATAATAAATACTCGTGAAATACACATCAGTTCACAGAACGTAACCCCTTACATAAAGTACATTAATTCTTGATTAACTACAGAAAAATAATAAATACTCGTGAAATACACAGCAGTTCATAGAACGTAGCCCCTTACACAAAGTACATTAATGCTTTGATTAACTAACTGAGAAATAATAAATACTCGTGAAATACACAGCAGTTCCCAGAACGTAGCCCCTTACATAAAGTACATTAATTCTTTGATTAACAACTGAGAAATAATAAATACTCGTGAAATACACAGCAGTTCATAGAACGTAGCCCCTTACATAAAGTACATTAATTCTTTGACACAAAGTACATTATTTCTTTGATTAACAACTGAGAAATAATAAATACTCGTCAAATACACAGCAGTTCACAGAACGTAGCCCCTTACACAAAGTACATTATTTCTTTGATTAACTATTGAGAAATAATAAATACTCGTGAAATACACGTCAGTTCCCAGAACGTAGCCCCTTACATAAAGTACATTAATTCTTTGATTAACAACTGAGAAATAATAAATACTCGTGAAATACACAGCAGTTCACAGAACGTAGCCCCTTACATAAAGTACATTAATTCTTGATTAACTATTGAGAAATAATAAATACTCGTGAAATACACATCAGTTCCCAGAACGTAGCCCCTTACATAAAGTACATTAATTCTTTGATTAACAACTGAGAAATAATAAATACTCGTGAAATACACATTAGTTCAAGGGGCTACGTTCTGTGAACTGATGTGTATTTCACGAGTATTTTCGCGTGCCTGTCATAATTGCTTTTTTTTTATTGCAGAAGCAGATATTTTAAAATTTACCTTTGTTTGTTTCTTTGTAATTGAAGCACAAAGCTACACAATGTGCTCTCTGCCCACCACGGTTATCGAAACCCGGTTTCTAGCGTTGTAAGTCCGCAGGCATACCGCTGTGCCACTGGGGGAGGGGGGGATAAAATTTACGTAAGGCCCGCGAAACAGCATGAAAGAAAGAGTTGTATTGTGTGACGATTATTTTAAAGAAAGTCTGGCGAAAAGGAATTAACATATGTTACTGATAGGTGAACCAATCTTTTTAATTTGAAAGGAGAGGTTATTTACTTCTAGATCTCCCGGTATCAAAGACGTTTAAAATTAGAAAAAGAAATGTGATCTTGAAAATAAAAATGCATTTTAAAGTAGCAGAACCAATTATTGAACACCATTTCTGACGTCTAATTCTTTTTGAAGAACCGATTATTAAACATCATTTCTGACGTCTAATCCTTTTTGAAGAACCGATTAGTTAAACATCATTTCTGACGTCTAATCCGTTTTTGAAGAACCGATTGTTAAACACCGTTTCTGACGTCTAATCCGTTTTGAACAACCAATTGTTAAACATCATTTCTGACGTCTAATCCTTTTTGAAGAACCAATTATTAAGCACCATTTTTGACGTCTAATCCTTTTTGAAGAACCAATTATTAAACATCATTTCTGACGTCTAATCCTTTTTGAAGAACCAATTGTTAAGCATCATTTCTGACGTCTAATCCTTTTTAAAGAACCAATTATTAAACATCATTTCTGACGTCTAATCCGTTTTGAAGAACCAATTGTTAAACATCATTTCTGACGTCTAATCCACTTTTGAAGAACCAATTGTTAAACATCATTTCTGACATCTAATCCTTTTTGAAGAACCAATTATTAAACATCATTTCTGACGTCTAATCCGTTTTGAAGAAATAATTGTTAAACACCATTTTTGACGTCTAATCCTTTTTGAAGAACCAATTATTAAACATAATTTCTGACGTCTAATCCTTTTTGAAGAACCGATTGTTAAACACCATTTCTGACGTCTAATCCTTTTTAAAGAACTAATTTATTAAACATCATTTCTGACGTCTAATCCTTTTTGAAGAACCAATTATTAAACATAATTTCTGACGTCTAATCCTTTTTAAAGAACTAATTTATTAAACATCATTTCTGACGTCTAATCCTTTTTGAAGAACCAATTATTAAACATAATTTCTGACGTCT
>NW_013667722.1:153783-158048 GCF_000517525.1 Limulus polyphemus
AAAAAATGCAAAATATTTTTAAAAAAGATGACAAAGAAGCCAGATGGGCTAGAACATTTTTAATTAGTAATAATTCTACAATAAATATACCACGTAGTCTTAATTATTTCACAACAAATTTGATATCAATTAGTTCACATCAAACATTCTCGCCCTTTTATTCATGGGAGCGTTATAATGTGACGGCCAATCCCACTATTCGTTGGTAAAAGAGCAGCCCAAGAGTTGGCGGTGGGTGGTGATGACCAGCTGCCTTCCCTCTAGTCTTACACTGCTAAATTAGGGACGGATAGTGCAGATAGACCTCGTGTAGTTTTGCGCGAAATTCAAAAATCAAACCAAATAAACAAACAAACAATATCAATTAGTTTTGCTTCATCATTTAAAATGAAAATGAAAACAGTAATATTTAAATAACTGTTGTTTAAACTAACACTTTAGCAATTTTATAAAACCCGTCCAGAGACACTTTATTGGTGTATCGAAACTCTATTTTTAAACCTATTTTTGACCTATTTTTAAACGTTTCTGTGAAGATGTCATGAGTACATGTATTAACCTGGAAATAAGCTTTTTGGAAACATTTATTTAAGCTTATAATGACAATGGCAACATAATTCTTTACATGCTTAATTGACTATTTGTTTTCGTTAATATATATATATACTATATACTATTAAGCAACGATTTATTTGTATATGGGCCTAGTGGTTAGGTTCCTCGACTCCCAATCTGCGAGTGACGGGATCGAAACCCGTTTCCGAATATTCTCACTCTATCAACCGTGGTGGTTTGTGTGGACTAGCTGCCATCTCTCTAATCCATTACTTCAAAATCAGAGACAGCTTGCGCATATAACTCTCGAGAAGCTTGGTTTAATCGTTTAATGTATCTACGTAATGTTGACCATGTGTAGTGTCTTCCTTTGAACGTTGCAGGTCGTAAAACGTTTCAAGTGTTATCAATGTGCAAATGTAGTTTCAAATTTTTTTTGTTCATGAACTATATCATCTCGTTAGGGAATATATGGTTTATAACTTCTTCACGAAACTAAAGGTGTGTTGCGTTCTTGCTCATTTTGTAACTGTTATGTGTCTCGATAAACACGCGTCGTTACAGAAATTAATTTTGGCTACCTTAAACATGTTGCTTATCGCTCACAATTTATATATGTAATTAAAAAACACGTCTAAAATTGAAATACCAATAAATCAAAAACGGGTTTTATTAAAGGAAAACGAAAAATAACGTAACTAATAATGTGTTTGTTTTTGTAACCTGTCCTTTCCTAAGCCGAGCTGCTTAATATAGAACCGTAGGATAACGCAACAATAAACATTTATTTAGGAATTTGTCGTTAATCAATACCTAGAAAGAAAACTAGACAGTGCAAGTCTACAGCTGCTTCAACTGGCGGGTGAATGTACTTCGATAATCAAAGATATTGCACGGAGTTTGGTCAACTTTCTCTAATCTGAAACCGGTTTGCACTAATATCCACATTAGGTTTCTGGTTATAACAAGAGCAATGAAACGTCTATAACTTCCCGGTTTGAATCAATTTTTGCATTAGTCTTCCAGTATTATCTAATGAGCTAATTTTCACTTTAACCTCCCGGTATTTTCTGATGAGTTAATTTTTACATTAGTAACCTGGTATTATACGATCAGCTAATGTTTGCATTAACCTCCAGGTAGTATAATTTAAGCCTATTTTTCATTAACCTCCCGATATTATAGGATGAGCTAATTTTTGCATTAACCTCCCTCTATTATCATTTAAGCCTATTTTTCATTAACCTCTTGATATTATCTGACGAGCTAATTTTTACATTATTCAATGAAAAATGATGTTGCACTGATACGACAAAATGAAGTAGGGCTAAAAATGGACGTAGATATTGACTTCAGTTAAAGGAATATACATAACTGTTTATTCATCTTTAAATATAAACCAACATATTAATACGAAGATTCCAACCAATGTTTGAATCTTTATGTAACTAGTAAGTAAATACAATTCTCAGTATTTTCAACAACTACTTTGAAAGAATATAACGACACATTAAACATATATAAATAAAGGAAACATTTATCTTTCTTGTTGTTGTGTGTGGTTAATACCACATTCTGAATATTATTCATCATATTCAATAACCTTATCTTTGACATGATGGGCTATTGGAGGTAGTATTACAATATCTATTATTTTCCAAGTATTGTCAGTATTGTCGTTTACCCAATGTATTGAAGAACGCAACATTCATAAGGGATGTTGTAAATGATGGTTTTGTGCTACAGAACAGTAAATCGAAGGATGCTAATGCTGCAAAGGAAACTAAACTGAGATAAGTAAAATCTGTTTTAGAAGTACACCTTATCCGGCATGGCCAGATGGTTAGGGCGCTCGACTCGCAATCTGAGGGTCGCGTCACACCAAACATGCTCGCCCTTTCAGCCGTGGGGGCGTTATTATGTGACAGTCAATCCCACTATTCGTTGGTAAAGGAATAGTCCAAGAGTTGGCGGTGGGTGGTGATGACTAGCTGCCTTCCCTCTGGTCTTACACTGCTAAATTAGGGACGGCTAGCGCAGATAGCCCTCGTGTAGATTTGCGCGAAATTCAAAACCAACAGAAGTACACTTTAGCTTAACGTAACGTACAAGAGAAAATGTCATTCGTCCGTGTATATATTTTGAAACTTATATTTACGGGAAAAAGGTTGTGGTAAGAAATGTACCGGAATTCCACATTTAAAGTAAAGCACACTTCGTCCTAAAACAATTACCTGACACCACTTTAGTTACCTAACGAGTTACTCTCGACAGCAGGGGGACAGATGTATAAAATTTTCTTGAATAATGATCGCAGGCTATTTTTCAATGACTAAAATATGTGGTAGATATAATTGTGTTTTATGTTGTCCTTCTATCGTACTGATTACCAGGAAGTAACACTTTTTACTCTTGATTTAGGAGAAAAGTAATTTTGTGTGATTACAACGAGCCTCATTAACTCTTTTGGTAGACAAGCGTTGGTAGACGAGATAAGTGTGTATAAAATTGTATCACCAAAGCTAATAGTATTCACGAAATATACGCGATCGAATGGTTATAGTTGAGAACTTGTCGCCTTTAACTTTTGAAGCTTCTTCTATGGTGTTATACCTTCAGTGGTACGTTGGAGATGTGTTTATTGTGTAAGGTCTCGAAGGGAGAGGACGCAGTTGAATATAGGTTACAAGATAACACAGTTAGTAGTTACAGGACTTAAGTCACAGATGTTGCATCTATCGGATCACGACAGACATGCATGATAGCTACAGCGTCATAACCTTCTATAAAGACTAGTGTTATGATCAAAATTATAAATTATCAACTGTATATTGAAGACAATATATTACTCTTAACTCTCAGTACCTGTCAATAAACGTAACTGTCCGACCACTGCTGTCGTGATTGTGTATCCTGAGTCCTGCTGTCAGATGTTGAGTGTTGATTGTCAGACGTTGAGACTTTTATAGGCAGATTTTTAAGTCTTAACAGTGAGATATTTCGTTTTAGGTGTCTACAGTGAGGTGACGAAGAGTTGTCAACCAGATGTTGAGACGTTGACAGTAAAACGTTGAAGTGTTGACATTAAGATGTTGAAGTGTTGATTATCAGACGTTGAGGCTTTTATAGGCAGATGTTGAAGTGTTAACAGTGAGATGTTGAGGCACTGATAGTCAGATAATGAAGTGTTGACAGTCAGAAGTGTACTGACAGTGGGTGTTAAGCTGTCGGCTCATATACGTAGACTTATCATGAAAACTTATTTACCTAAAGCTATTGTACTGGAGTAATGACACTGAGATAAACAGTAACGTGTATGTTAGCAAGCTTTCTAAAGCTATTGTACTGGAGTAATGACACTGAGATAAACAGTAACGTGTATGTTAGCAAGCTTTCTAAAGCTATTGTACTGGAGTAATGACAATGAGATAAACAGTAACGTGTATGTTAGCAAGCTTTCTAAAGCTATTGTACTGGAGTAATGACAATGAGATAAACAGTAACGTGCATGTTAGCAAGCTTTTCACAGTAGCCGTGAGACGTTATGTTATTCAGTTAATATTTAAGTTTTAACTTCAAGAAATACAATATCATGTTACAATATCCTGTGGGTACTGTGAAACACTGTTTCATCTGAGGTGCAAAGTTACAGATAGCGCAGTTTACTTGAGTGCACACCTTTATTTTATTATCTATTCTATATTATAAAC
>NW_013667722.1:158576-172842 GCF_000517525.1 Limulus polyphemus
CAATGTTGTTAATCATAAGTGTCGTAATCTTGTTTATAATCAAACTTCGTTTTCCTTCGAACACATCGATTGCTATTCTATATTGTTTTGAATCAAAAATGGTAAACAATAATAGAAGAACCAGGGTTGGGTAGAGTAATCACTTGTGTTAGGGTTAGATATAACAACCATTAGATCCAAGATTGGATTCATTCTTAAATTATACAAGTCATTATTTGGAATTTTGAAGGAATAAAAAAATATCTAAAACATGCTAGAATACACCAAAATGCCACCAAGGAGCCAATGCTTAGAAATTTATACCCACAAATAACAATCTGTAACACATCAATGTACACCAAAGCGCCATCAGAAATACCAATATTCGTTATTTTCAACACACACAAACAAAAATCCGAGACACGCTAGCATTATGAGGATAGCTACTAGATACCCGGATGTTGTATACTAATAAACAAATTACTTTCTAAAAAAACTGACGATGGTAAACTTGGTTCGGTAGGTAAGTAAATATCGAAACAAAGGTCAAGGTCATATTACGTCGCAAAAAGTTGCTCTCATTAGACAGTATTTTTTTATGTAAGTTATTTCTGGAATTGCCTTAATAATTTAGTATATATATATATATATATATTGTTGGTTGGCCTTCGCCAAAAAACACCCCACGCACACATATTACATCCACACTTGCGTAAGTTTCACTATTCGTGTCTTTTTTTTTATATACAATTTTGTTATAATACAATGTAAATGTTATGTAGCATTCTAAAGGTAAAACACGCCCAAGTTTTAAGTGTAAACTTTAACCTCAACATATAAATCCAATTGTTTAATTAAAGATTTTGTGCCTTCGTACCAGTCTCGTGCATAGTCTCGTGCATAAACCGTTCTTAATTTTCCATTCAAATCAAGCAGTAAATTAGTTTATTATTTATTCCTTGCGACTTTCAAATCAATGATTTAATGACCTTCTTCCTGGTGTCAATGTCCACTCCGATTCTCTCCATTTAAACTATTTCCACCTCATAACACGCTGACATGAATGTCTCCAGTGAAAAGTACGGAAATGTTAATTATAAGTTTAACAGTTTACGTTGTTTTTCTTTATAATGTCTTAGCGAACGGCGTCCATTTTTAATGACATCTAATCAAAATATCAGACACTTCCGGTTTAGTTTATCAAAATCATTGCATAAAACTTTCCTGAGTGACAAACTGAAGATTTGTTTGAAGTTATACACAATGGGCTAGCTGTGTATCAGACACTTCCGGTTTAGTTTATCGAAATCATTGCCCAAAAATCTTCCTGAGTGACAAACTGAAGATTTGTTTGTAGTTATACACAATGGGCTAGCTGTGTATCAGACACTTCCGATTTAGTTTTTCAAAATCATTGCCCAAAAATCTTCCTGAGTGACAAACTGAAGATTTGTTTGTAGTTATACACAATGTGCTATCTGTGTATCAGACACTTCCGGTTTAGTTTATCAAAATCATTGCCTAAAACCTACCTGAGTGACAAACTGAAGATTTGTTTGTAGTTATACACAATGGGCTATCTGTGCTCTGCCCACCACGGGTATCGAAAACCGGTTTCTAGCGTTGTAAATCCGCAGACATACCGCTGTAGCACTAGGGGGGGGGCAGAAACTGAAGAAAAATAATAATATTAAAATACCACACACAAAAAGAAAGGATACAGTTTTTGTCACATTAACCGAGATAATTAGCTTCAAATTTCCAGACATAAGTGTTGTTTCGACAGGTATTCTTGTGAACATCATTCAAAGAAGTTCAAGTACGTTTGGTTTAACTTTCAGATAACAGACTACCTTTTCGTATACTAGATTACTGTCTCGATTATTGTTCTTCTTCGATGAGAACCTAAGTGTGACAGAAGCGAAGAAAAAAATAATAATTGCTGACATATTATTACCATCCTTGGATATTCCATCCGTAAGGTTTTAGCCATGTTTTGGTCACATTAAAACACATACAGGTCAACTTTCACAGACCTTTCGTGATCGCACGTGCTAGCTAATGGCCTCTTTGTTGTTATTAAAAGTGATTACCGAATTCTTCTCTGTACAACATACCATCAGCACAAGTCGATAGACACGCAATGCATTTAGAGTTCAAAGGTCAGTATTAATAGAGGGCTTAGTACACATAATCATTACTTATAAACAAAAAAATATTGTAGATACAGGCATCTGTACGAACAAGAATTGTTTTCATATACACATAAGAAGAACACAACAACAGCGAAATCGACAGTTTTTTTTTTTTTTGGCCTATGTTGGAGATTAGTAAAATGCATAAATTCGCGTAAATATTGGATATTCTCTATATCAGCGTGTGTAACGTGCTGAAGTGCTACGTATTGTTCGATAACAGAGTGAACTTGATGAAAATAATTTTATGGATATACTCTCAAGTAATACACATTAAAGTCGCATTCTTTAAATACCGTTTCTAACATGTAAATTACTATTGAATTAATCGGACTACAAACTGAAAAAACCAAACCACAACTAATACATGTTCTAACAAGTGAAAAGTGGTTTTTAGTTTTCACTTGTTAGAACATGTATTAGTTGTGGTTTTTAGAACTAATACATGCTCTAACAAGTGAAAATTAAAAATCAAACCCATGTCGGAGTTCAGCTGTGTATGTTATTAATATATCTGTCTTGGTGTGGCTTAGTGGTTACAGGCGGTGGAAGGATGGTCGAAGGCTCGAGCCACGATTTTGTCGCTAAATATACTCCGCGCGTTTAGTCGTGGGGTCGTTATAGCTGTGACAGTCAATCCTTTGCACGGATAAGAGTAGCTGCGTTGACGACAGGTGCCGTTAACCGATTTATCTCTCTCTCTCTTGTCAGCAGTTAAAAATTAGGGATGGCTACTACGCCTGAACTTTGGGGACTCTTAATCCATATGTCGTATAAAGTATGGTTCAGATTGAAAGTGTTAAATTTTGTGCGCCATTATAAGGAATTTCTCAAAATCACTAAGTCATCTTTTAGAGCGCAGGAACAAGAAATTCTCAGCACAATATCATTTTTTTATAACTCTTATTATTCACTCACTCTGTCTATAAATCATAAAAGACTAACGTCAAGACTATTTGGATATTTTTCGTTCTGGTATTACAAGATCGACGTAATGGATCAACTACTTAAAATGTGTTACGTCAGTTAAACATGCCAACCTGTTAATCTAGTCGTATTTAACGAATTAATATAAGAGGGATTGTTACTTGATCAGGTAGTTGAGCTTTGTTTGTTCGTCGCTGTTTTCTGAATTTGAGCAGCGCGTGCTGATCTCTGATTAATAAACAACATTTCGTGGATATGCTAGTAACAAAATACAAACGTATACAAGATGGACTTGACTTTTGTTTTATTAGAATTTGTGCGAACCGGGAAGGCAAAGTACGGTCAGATTATTTAGATACGGTGAGACAAACTTCAAACTTATGGCTTCATTTATAGAACTGCAGCTTAAATGAATTTGTGTTAAACTAAGTTTTATATAATTCAGCTGAATCCGGCATGGCCAGGTGGTTAGGGCGCTCGACTCGCAATCTGAAGGTCGCGGGTTCGAATCCCCGTCACACCAAACATGCTCGCCCTTTCAGCCGTGGGGGCGTTATAAAGTGACGGTCAATCCCACTATTCGTTGGTAAAAGAGTAGCCCAAGAGTTGGTGGTGGGTGGTTATGACTAGCTGCCTTCCCTCTAGTCTTACACTGCTAAATTAGGGACGGCTAGTGCAGATAGCCCTCTTGTAGCTTTGCGCGACATTCAAAACAAACAAACAAACAATAATTCAGCTGAGAAACTGTGCGTGACCTACTTATATTCTCGAAGATCGGTTTGTAAATTAAACATTACCAGCTAATCAAAACTACGAGTTATGATAGATTAATAAAACTCTCTGAAAATAGTTTTATCGGATACTCAAAATAAGTTTTCAACCAGCACCACTTGTGCGTGTGTGTGTGTGCTTCTCATTCTAAAATTAGCTTTCCTTCTTGTTTAAGAACTGGCAGTATCTTGCAGATTTTGGTCGCATTATGACATGAGACGTAACTATTGCTTTTCTTATGAAGTACATTAAGGAATAGACGAAATAATCAGATATATTACTGAATATTAACATTAGATTTAACGTGAATAAATAATACGTACAAGACTGATGAGGAATATTAACTAGTGGAATCATATCAGTTGTATTACATAAATGTTTTGGTTGTTGTTAAGCACGAAGTTACACAATGGGTATCTGAGCTGTGTTCGCTACGGGTATTGATACCCGATTTTTAGCATCGTAAGCCTACAGTCTTACTGCTGAGCCACTGGGGGATGGAGTATCATATTACATAAAATTCTTCTATTTAAAGGCCATTGTATATGAACTGATCCATAAATAAGACAGACCAGTTTTGAGTATGTTGACAGTAAATGCGACAACTCCACAAGGATCAGAATTGTGCTTGTCCTTTTTGTTCTGTAGGGAGGAATGCGGTCATGTTTACAATTTGAAACTTTCATGTTCTGTGAAACCCACAAAAAACAGCAACGATGTAATCAATATTAGACCCTCCCCACACCTCTCTACTGAGAAGAACAATATTTTTACCGTGACCCATTTTGATTAGTTTGACAGTATTTTCAATCTAAGAGAGCTTCCAACAAGTTTTCAATGTCCATCAAGATGCTCCTCATTATTTACCTGATGTCATGATTGAGCCACGATATCCTACCGCAGTACCGGATCGATCTGTCATCTTCTGCACTGGAAATTGAGAAGCTGTCTCAAGAAGTGATCTCTGACCCCGATGGAGGTTTGACATATATATCACCTCTAGAGATTCTTGAACTAGGTTGAAACGTCCTTGAACCTCTATTTATCTATCTATTTGGCTTCCTGTGTTTATAGGCTCATAATTGTGTGGCTGCAATTATTATGTAATTATGGGCTCATCATTGTTTGGCTACAATTATTATGTAATTATAGGCTTATCATTGTTTAGCTATAATTATCATGTAATTATAGGCTCATCATTGTGTGGCTACAATTATTATATAATTATAAGCTCATCATTGTGTGGCTACAATTATTATATAATTATAAGCTCATCATTGTGTGGCTACAATTATTATGTAATTATAGGCTCATCATTGTGTGGCTACAATTATTATCTGATTATAAGCTCATCATCGTATGGCTACAATTATTATCTAATTATAAGCTCATCATTGTGTGGCTACAATTATTATCTGATTATAAGCTCATCATCGTATGGCTACAATTATTATCTAATTATAAGCTCATCATTGTGTGGCTACAATTATTATCTGATTATAGTGTGGATGGTGGGCTACAATTCATTCGAAATCGAAACTTTTAAATAAAACTATATAGAGTCATTGTTATTTGTATCTTAATTTTCTAAAACTTGAAAGTATTACTAATATAATAATATAAGCTTATGATATCGTGACAGTTTGTGCTTTGAAAACAAATTACAACTTATATGCATTGTATAAATCTTTTTTTTTCTAATAAAACGAATTTAACCCATAGTGAGTATTTAGCAAATATTTTAAACTGAAATTTTATAATGATTCATTTACCAGAATTCAAGTTCAAGTACTGAAGTCGTTTGTGGAGTACACCACAATTAAATTAATTTATATTCATTATTAATCAACTATCTACACTTATTGTATATTAAAAAATACAGAGACATATATGTATGAAACGATATCAAAATATATTTAAAAATATTTTAAAATACCTCTATTATTGTTAATTTAAATAAATAAATATACTCATACATACATAAAAGCATAAGTACTGGTTTCGTATCTTCCAGAATATTCTTCAGTCTTTAAAATAAAGCTTTCTTTAAGAAGACCTACTTAACAACGTAAAATTTATATATCAATAGCATAATTAGATTTGGCAATACACGTATGTGTATACATTATGTATGTTTCGTAAGAAACTATACATTGTGAGTGAATACATCATAAGTACTCTGCTTGAAGTTGCTGTTGGTTGTGGTTAGATATCGTGACCAAATCCTATTATCTTATAAGTTGAAATGATTTGTCTGGAAGTCTAAAAATTTATTCAAACAGATTACATTGTCTGCTTACAAGACTTGAATGGATGGGTTGTCAGAAACAGTAACTGATAAGACAGCATGCTCTCTCTATAGAGTAATCAAGGCTGTGGTAATCTTAAACTCTATCTCACTTCAACTCATCCCCTTTTACAAAAATATCAAAAACGAAAAATTCTAGTTTCAGTGAGAACAACATATTTACCTTTTTTTAAAATACCAACACTCAACGGATTGGACACAAACAAAATATGAGTATAACCACATGCTACTACTTGTTTGTCTAGTCAGATATTCAATAACAACAAAAGCTCATACCGAAGGAACCTGCATATGAAGTATGCTAATTTCAGATTAGATAACAACACAAATTTACTTCTTTAAAGAAAAGTTACATTTCTTCAAGCCTGATATTAGATTGATGTTTTTCGAACGAAACGTCCAGAAATGAACTACAGTTGTCCTGCTTCTTTCTAAGACTCAAAACGTAGCGTATATTCTGCTTCATCTCAACTTGAATGTTCTTTAACTACAAACTTAATAAGGAAAACTGCAACGACTATTGCGCCCCCCAGTGGCACAGTGGTATGTCTGTGGACTTACAGCACTAGAAACCGGGTTCCGATATCCGTGGTGGGCAGAGCACAGATAGTTTAGTTTTGTGCATAACTACAAACTAACCTACAAAGCAACGACTATTGCACATTAGGTGGCGTACAAGACATAATAGGCGATATTATTCTACCGACGAAATGCCTAGGTCCTCAATTTCTCCATATAGTTACGTGTGTGTATATATATATCCACCGGGTTTCATCTCTTTTATTGCAATGACTACACATTGCTTTAGTTTGAATATAATATCCTTAATCAAAAGTTAGATTTAAAAATATTTGATAAAAAAAACGCTTTTAATTTCTATTGTAATGTTTCCATTTCCCAATGAAAATATTCAAGTGAATTTCTGTTGTCTTTCAAAGCTTGTAGTTCATAATGGAGGGATTTATACATTTTGATAAAAACTTTAGAAAAAACGGCCTTTATACTGCATATATATATAAAAGCACCTTTTTTATTTTATCCAACGTTTCGCCTTTGTGGTTTCATCAGGGCTAACATACACAACAGTTTATTATATTAACCCGATGAAGCCGCAAAGGCGAAACATTGGTTAAAATAAAAAGGTCATTTTATATATATATATATATCTGAAGTATAAAAGTCGTTTTTTCTAAAGTTTTTATTAATATTCAAAGGGAAGTTATGCTACATTTCTTACTTCTCACATCTCATTAGACATAATGACATTTGTTCAACAATGCAGGTGTTCGGTAATAGAACTGATAAATTTGCTGTCATTTTTTACAAACGAGATTTTTTGAGCCTTATTTTGAATACCAAGTTTATTTAATTCCCCGAAAATTTAGCATTCAACAAGCTACCACTTATAATATTAAAAGTTTTACAAAATGTTACAATCTTCTGAAAACGTTCGTGACTACACCTGCGTTTAACTTGTTTATTTTTCAGTTTAACAAGAGTTTGGTTTTGGTTGTTGTTAGGCTCAAAGCCACATGCCCCCCAGTGGCACAGCGGTATGTCTGCGGACTTACAACGCTAGAAACCGGGTTTCGATACCCGTGGTGGGCAGAGCACAGATAGCCCATTATGTAGCTTTGTGCATACCTTAAAACAAACAAACAAACAAAGCCACACAAAGAGCTATCAGTACTCTACCCACCAAGAGTATCGAAACCTGAATGTAGGCTTAACTCTGAGCCACTGGGGGGTCATTTAAGAAGGGAACAACTTTAACCCGTCAGTGACCATTACTATCACTAGCTATTTCGAGTTACATAGTTTATCATCATGTAATACAACATAACTTTGTTATTTTAGTACCTGGTAATATTATTAGTTGTTATACTTATTATTATTGATATTTCATTATTTAAACCGTTTTGCTAGTTCTAAGGATTAGGAGTTACTAGCCAATACCCACTAAACATTTGCGGTCAAATTTGTATCTTTATTGTATCAGTATCTCATTAAATACAAAATTTCTAAAATAATACGAAATAATTCTAATCGCACACACCAAAATCTGTAAGTCCACTTGTCTTAGGCCTAACATTAGTTCTATGCACAAGCTATCAGACGTCAAAGCCACGCCTTTTAGCCCCATATGATCACGTTAAACACTAAGCAAAAGTAAATAAATCTGTTGTAACAATATTCAGTTTGTTTGTTTTTTGTCCTGATATCGGATGTAAACAAAATGCGGATGTAGGTATACCTTAGTACATAGTTATAGTTTTTCTTCATTACCCATTCAAGCCGTTTCCAACCATTATTAGTCTCAAAGTGAGTTCCTCGTCATCGAATTTGAGCATATTAATAGCTTATCAAAAATTTTTAAAATGTCTAACGTTGGGTCGTAGAAAGCATTATGAGTATATTAAGTAGTATTAAATATAGTAAATTTTAGCCCTAACTAAACTAAAGCAAAAAACGTACCCAAGTTACAGTATTAATTTATTTTTTTATCGAATATAGGCCAGTCTTAATATAGGCTTGTGACAACACTTGATAAAATATTATCATATAACCATCTTAAATATCAACGAATGACCAATGAAAACCGATTTCTCAACCCTAACTGGGTCATTTTAATCCGTCTGTAATCGAAAATAAATGGCTTCCGATAAAAGTCATTATTTAACTACAGAATCTCCAGGAGGAAGTTAGAGGAAGTGACGCAAAGGTAGAAATTTATATTTACGTATGTGCGCGTGTGGTAACAGAAAAAAAAAAAGTTCAACAAACTGTAAAAACAGTCCGGAGAAAATATAATTTACTATGAGTAAAATCTCACCAGTTGGGTACTTGCATTATTAACTAACTGTATTGTCGGTCGTAAACCCAATGATATCTTACAAGCTGCTATCAACTCAAGAGCTTTAATTCTATATGCTAAACTAACTTTGCTAATATTCTTAAGCGTGAAAATTAATTCAAAAATTGAATACTGATTCGAAAATTATATAAACAATAAGATTTGTCGAAACTAAATATCAAGAAAAACGGACATGATCATTAAACATAAAACACCAATCGTTTGGCTCAGTAATCGACACCGTTTACCAAAACACGACACGTGAATATATTCATAAGTGTTCATGTATTTGTAATAGCACACATGTAACAGCAAAAGCTGAATAAAGTAATGAAATATCATAAACAAAACCACACAATTTTACTGATATTCTATCTTTGACTGTCCGAGTAAGCGGATGCAGTTTAATGATCATATGTTTTAATTTTTAAGTAAATAGATTTATGACATCAGGCGGTTTTAGTCTATCTTTTTACAGGACAGGTTTCATTAATTGTAACTTACATTTAGATTAGAAAATTGTATTTGATTTAAAAGGTCTAAACGTATGCGATAATTTTCAACGGCTTCGTATAAATATAAGTGCAAGATCTTTCAGATTTTACTAATTAGCTTATTCACAATGTTTATATACTATACTAAACCTAATCACATTTTCCATACAGAATACTGTAGTTGATTAAACCTTGTTTTCCGCATAAGTTCAAAAGAAAGTTAGGCTTAAGTTCAGCATATGAAAGTTTTGAAGATGACCTGACAACACATGTGGATAGCATTCAACGAAAGCCTATAGCTTTCCACTACAGGGTGCTGGGTGGAGATCATCTCTCTATTCAACCACACAGTGAGTAACCCAGAATGTCGCTCAGCCAGATGCACTCTAAGTGTGTTGACGTTACTTGAAGCTAGGGGTGATTACTAACTTGTGATATATGATAAAAACAGATGTTGCAACATATAGTTTCAAAATGGGGTCAATTGATATATATATATATAAAGTAGGCATAGACAAAAATAAAAATTTGAAAGCCTTAGAAATATGGCGAGTCCTCAATAATGTTGTTCTCACGGTCGCTTTTCTTAACAAATTAGAATAAAAGCCTAGCCTTTCATGTACGTTTGGGACACTGTGCTGGATTTTTAATTCAACAAATTAGTTTTGAATTGATGATATGCCCAAAGACACTAATGTAAACTATTTCATTGATTTAGAACCTAAACGTAGATAGTTGAGAAGCAACTTGCATACAGTTTTCTCCACTAAATTTATCGAGATAAACTCTATAGAAATGAAACACGATAATAATAATGTATAAGCTCTAAATTTTTTCTAACTGAATAATCTAAAACATTAAAACCAAGTGAATTCAAGCCAGCGCCACTGTTTGTCTGGATGGTACTGTACCCAACTAAAGTGTCAAACAACAAATTATTACATAAAACCAAGTGAATTCAAGCCAGCACCACTGCTTGTCTGGATGGTACTGTACCCAACTAAAGTGTCAACCAACAAATTATTACATAAAACCAAGTGAATTCAAGCCAGCACCACTGCTTGTCTGGATGGTACTGTACCCAACTAAAGTGTCAAACAACAAATATTACATAAAACCAAGTGAATTCAAGCCAGCGCCACTGCTTGTCTGAATGGTACTGTACCCAACTAAAGTGTCAAACAACAAATTATTACATAAAACCAAGTGAATTCAAGCCAGCACCACTGCTTGTCTGAATGGTACTCTACCCAACTAAAGTTTCAAACAACAAATTATTACCACTGTTATACATATTTACAGATTGCTTTTGGGAATGAGTAATCAGAACTTAAGTTTAGTTTTCGTAAAGAAATACAAAGTACACTATTTTAATTCTACCAACTTTTAGGGCGAAAGTTGTTCGTCGCCGTTTTCGTTTTCTATACAGGTAGTTATATTTTTCGTTTCATTTTATGACTATCACTTCCTTGAGGACTTTTAAGTTATTATTATCAAGTAGTTATTCTTTTCAACTAAGTAAAACACACAAGTTTCTCACCAGTTTTAAACTAGGTAGGTATAACATGTGACAATTCCTAGAAATTCATAAAATTCAGAGTCAGTGCTTCCACTCAAACTATATCGTAAAATCAATTATCACGTGTGTGTGTGTCGTAGTGTACGTGAAATTGTTATCTTATACACATTGTCATTGTACAGTTTAGGGACAAAAGTTATAAAACTTATTGATATTGTGTTCACGAATCTATGAATTTTTTTAAACAGGACCTCCTAGTGGCAGAGCGGTACGACTGTGGACTTACAACGCTAGAAATTGGGTTTCGATACCCGTGGTGGCTCAGCACAGATTTCCCTTTATGTAGGTTTGTGCTTAACTACAAACATAGCTAGAGGTTTATTGGATACTTTTCCTTGAGTTTTCGTCTTTACACATCATGACTTGAAACTAAATGAGAGAGAAACACGAAAGTAACATTGCAATAAGGACGAAACATAGTTTTTTAACGAACACTGATTGGCGTGAAATACTTTCTGTTAACTAGAAAGTAGTTCCAGAAACATTTTTATAGGTTTCTTCCTTTTATGCTTTTCTCGTTAGTTTGTTTGTTTGTTGTGTTTTGAATTTCGCGCAAAGCTACACGAGGGCTATCTGCGCTAGTCGTCCCTAATTTAGCAGTGTAAAACTAGAGGGAATGCAGTTAGTCATCACCACCCACCGCCAACTCTTGGGCTACACTTTTACCAACGAATAGTGGGATTGACCTTCACATTATAACGCCCCCACGGCCGAAAGGGCGAGCATGTTTGGTGTGACAGGGATTCGAACCCGCGATCCTCAGATTGCGAGTCGAGCGCCTTAACCACCTGGCCATGCCGGGCCTTTCTCGTTAGTCTATACATTGCGTGAGCCATGAACAACTAGGGTCTAAAATATATGTAGCCTTGTAGAATAGCTAATTCGTAGTTATGTTACTTTTTATTATTCTAAAATTTGTCTCAGTGCAGCTTGATGAACCAGTGAAATAATAAGAACCATACGTTTAATAGTTTATTCTATTTTATTTGTGGTTGACCTTGAAATAATGTTAAGAAAATATATTAAACTACTACTATTGTCTCTGAAATACCATGGCTTTATACCACAAATTAATATCGTCCAGAAATCAATTACACAGAGAAGATTAAAAAAAACAAAACATGTCTGAATGAATAATGTCATTAAGAAGCAATGAGCTGTAATAATTTAATATATCTGATTATGTGGTTTACTAAACTAAGAACTGAAACTGTATAGATAAGTTTACTCTAACATATTAAAGTCAGTGTTTACCGCCATAAATGCCACATATGAAACACATATCCTCATGCAAATTGTTCTCGTGTAATTACATATAAAACTAAGTTTTAACGTCTTCTATTCCAGTTCGGATCTAGATGTCACTCGGGAAAGCTTTCTCTCACTAGATTTACGCCATGAATCTTAATTCAGGCCTTGAGGGACACTACAGACTGTACTATTATTCGTTATGAATTATTCAGAAGCAAATGAACAGCGGCCATACTAACTGTGGTGTATTTCAAAAACTTCTTCGACTTATTTGACTTAATAGTGTATATATACATGTATTATAACAAATTAAGATAGTTGTAAACGACAATGAATGTGGCGAAAAGGGTTTTCAGAAAGGGGTATAACTTGAAAAGTGTAATGTTTTTCTCGCATGTTTATTGTGTGTAGAAGTAGTGGATGTACAGGTAAAAGTCTGCTAAAAGAAATGTGTATCACTAGTAAATTGATCGACACTTACAGGTTCTACAATAACGTATAATAAAACATACGAAGTTATATAAATTAGTAGAGACTTTTCTGGGGAAAATTAAATACACAAAACAGTGCACTATTAAAGTGATGTATTTCCAATGAAATTATTGCCAGTTTTACATGGTTTACCGATACACCTGTTTCAAAACAATTATGCTTCTCCCTTTTACAGACAGTAGAACAATCAAGAATTTTCTGTAATGTAGCTAATAATGAAATGATAAATGTCTACTTAAGCACTTTCATATAATTCTGATATCCAGTTTTATATTACAATAATCCCAGCATTCCTTGGTATAGAGTTCTTTAGATATATATATATATCTTTCAAGGAATGTATGATATGGTAGCAACACAGTAACACAAAGACAAGCACGGACATGACGATAAAATTTTCTTTTAAGTGCAGCATTACGCGTGGGTTGTAATTAGGACTTAATCTAATGGTTGTCAAGGGAAGGGGCAAAAGAGCGAAGAAGAAGACGTAAATCAAAAACTGTCACGCTCTTTAGAAAGTCACGCACACCCCAAAAAAGTAAGATCCGCAAGTGGAGATATATTCAGTGACATATCTATCACATTTTTTTACATAGCTTCTAATATCGGTTTGCTGACCTTTCAACCGGGAAGAAGCTGTTGTCGAGATTTACGACAACATATTTTCATTTCTTTTGACGTGAAACACAGAGCAAAAGAACGTAGTTATTAGGATATATTCCTTTTCGTCGTTAGGGAAACGATGTTGGAATCTCTTGTAAGCCAATAATTTTACATAATCGTTTTTTTTTTTGTTTATGACTAGTTTTCTCTAACAACTTATATCTATTTATAAAATATACGCAACAGAGGTCTCGAATAGAATGAAAAACCACTAGAATGAAGTATTGTTGAGATATTTTAAATGGTTTATGATTATAATATAATATAATATAACTTATAATATAAGTTTATTGTGGTGAGAGAAAGACCATATGAAGCCGAGTTTTCTTCTTCCGATTCACGGTTCTCTAGGGTTACTTGTGAATGTTCAAATTCCCAAAAACCACTAGAATGAAGTATTGTTGAGATATTTTAAATGGTTTATGATTATAATATAATATAACTTATAATATAAGTTTATTGTGGTGAGAGAAAGACCATATGAAGCCGAGTGTTCTTCTTCTTCCGATTCACGGTTCTCTAGGGTTACTTGTGAATGTTCAAATTCCCCGAAACCACTATAACCTAACGACAAATAATAAATCGAACGATGGGTGGGGCTGTATACTTATTCTTGGTAAATGGAGTGGAATATGTTTACCCAGTCTTGGAGATTTTCGGAATTAAAGTATTGAATTAATATCAACGTTAACTGGTTAGCTGTTTGTAGTATGAACACTCTATTAGAAATATAGTTTACCAAGCTATTAACCT
>NW_013667722.1:172885-191437 GCF_000517525.1 Limulus polyphemus
CGATTTGTGTAGTTACATAAGATAGCTGTGTA
Organism: Limulus polyphemus; assembly: GCF_000517525.1. Lineage (NCBI taxonomy): Eukaryota > Metazoa > Arthropoda > Merostomata > Xiphosura > Limulidae > Limulus > Limulus polyphemus. The sequence continues at coordinate 172,918 of NW_013667722.1, forward strand.
AGAGTAGAAGCACGATCTCGGTGCTAATCATTTATTTATATTATCGATTTGTGTAGTTTGTTTGTAATTAAGCAGAAAGCTGCACAATGGGCTATCTGTTCTCTGCCCACCACGGGTATCGAAACCCGGTTTTTTGCGTTGTAAGTCCGCAGACATACCGCTGTGTCACTAGGAGGGGGGTGGCTGTGGAGTTACATAAGATATTTGTGTAAATAATTAACGTTTTGAATAAGGCTTTGAGTGTAGTAAACTCAACAATCTCGTGAGCTGTAGATTTGAGCGAAAAATGTCATCGACAAGGTCGTGCAACGTTGTTGAAACGCTATTATACACCCATCTTACTCTCGCATAGGGCAATTAAATAAAGGTGTAATTAGAATTATTATAAGTCATATTATTGTGTGATATTACTCAATATATATCCAATATTTTGTCAGATTAATTTGTTTTAATGAGCACGCTATAAGCAATCGGTAGGAAGAAACGAACCAGCAGATTAAATAAATTAAAAACAAAACTAACTTCACAATTCCTAAACAAGACAGTTTATGTAGAAAACTTTTAACAAAACATGATACAAATTCATTGTGCAAATGAGATTCAAGAGCCTCCCAGTGGCACAGCGGCATGTCTGCGGACTTACAACGCTAGACTCCTGGTTTCCATACCCGTGGTGGGCAGAGCACAGATAGCCCATTGTGTAACTTTGTGCTTAATTACAAACAAATGAGATTCAAGATGCTAGTTACAAGAATTTCGTATTTTCAAATTGGAACTGCATGGTCCAATTATTCACAGCATGGGAGTCTCAGACTAAAAGAATTTGGGAACTGGTATTAAGTCGTTATAGATACAGTTCGGAACTAGAGGTGGCCAGATCACCAAGTTAATACCCTAACGCTCCAGTAAAAGCAACTGTCGTTTGCAGCTTTATTTGTTTTAAATAAATATTGTTTATTGTGATTGTACGTTTGTCTTCAGTCTTTATTTATCGAGAGTTTAGTAGTCAGTGGATATAGAATTACATCAGAGTAAACTCCTTGTCCAATGTTCCGTTATTAGCTGACCTTTTTTTTTTCTTGTTTCCCTGTGTGAAATCAGTCTTACCTGATTAAAAAAAAAATAATCACGGTAAAGCTTTCATACGTACTGGTACCTTTGACAAAATAATAAAGAAGGGATTAAGGCTAAAAGGTTCAGAAGGTTAAACTTTCTGACACACCTTGTAAACAACAGCTCTCTGCTTGAGAAATATGGCCCAAGAAACTGGAGTCACAACAGTTCCATTGGACCACATCCATTTTAGTTCTCTCCGGAGCGGCTTTAATGGATTTTTTGTGCTGTTTATGTGTTTAAACGTCGTCTTGGAAGACGATGTCCACGTAGATTGGAGGATCTTTGTTGAAATCCGTGGTTTAAGATTGACCTCGCAGACCTTCGAAAAAGCTTGCTACACATGAAACGATGATTTCGGGCAATAGTGTGTAATCGTGATATTCACCCCAATTACGATCGATGATGGAGTAAGTATTATTGGATCTATAATACTAGAATATAAAGTACGATTAACTCTCATACAAACATTTATCAGCCAGTATTTTAAGGGTTATTTTCCGCTGAAGATTAGTTCTCCATTGTTGAAATTAGCGATAATTACGATCGATGATGAAGTAAGTATTATTGGATCTAGAATACTAGAATATAAATTACGATTAACCCTCATACAAACATTTATCAGCCAGTATTTTAAGGGGTATTTTCCACTGAAAATTAGTTCTCCATTGTTGAAATTAGCGATAATTACGATCGATGATGGAGTAAGTATTATTGGATCTAGAATACTAGAATATAAATTACGATTAACCCTCATACATTGTTGTAATTATCGGTTATAGCATTACTAAAAAAATCTACGTTTGCTCACCAGCTGTTAGAACGAGGCAAAGTTATTTTATCAAAAATGACTAGAACCCAGCATGTTCTATTCATTTCCTGAGAATTTTGAATTAATGTTGTCATATTGGCCAGTTTAGAATAATCTGTTTATTTATACTTGCTCTCAAGCATATTCTTCCTATAAGCTATCTTGGTGTATTTTTGTTTAGATATTTTCTCTAATCCTATCTCATATAGTTCATCCAGATGAGATGCTAGCTTTTATATAGGTTACATACGAAAGTTACATTACATTGCAGTTTGATCCAAAGCACTTGAGTATTAATTATTTATATAAATAGTTCATCCAGATGAGATGCTAGCTTTTATATAGGTCAGATACGAAAGTTACATTACATTGCAGTTTGATCCAAAGCACTTGAGTATTAATTAATTATATAAATAGTTCATCCAGATGAGATGTTTAAATATTCAATTATGCTGTTCATGACAATACATATTGATTATTTTTAAACCATTGGTCTGTTTGTATGTTTGAGTTCAAAGCTGCACAGCAGGCAATCTACGTAGTGCCCACCGTAGGGATCAAACAAAAAATTCATCATTATAAGCCCTCAAGCTTAACGCTGAGATACCGATATAATTAATTAATACTCAAGTGCTTTGGATCAAACTGCAATGTAATGTAACTTTCGTATCTGACCTATATAAAAGCTAGTATGTGTCACGTCACGCTTGATTTCTCGAAATAGGTTTTGTTTGTAATTAAGCACAAAGCTACACAATGGGCTGTCTGTGCTCTGCCCACCACGGGTATCGAAACCCGGATTCTAGCGTTGTAAGTCCGCAGACATACCGGGGTCTCGAAATAGAAGGAGTCATAATAGCCAAAATACATTTATCCAGATAGAATAGTTCGATTACTGTCTGCCCATTACGATTTTAGTGACGAGGGTGGAAGGGGACCGTGAGAGGAGGGCCGTGAAACCTTATAAGTGAGTGTTGGTATAATAAGCCTAAAGCAAAGACGTAGTGTGGAATTAACTAGCCTAGAGCATAAAATTTATCATGAACAAAATAAAACCTCTTTAATCAATGGAGACTCTAAATTAAGAAATCAACAAATATTTTTCCAGTTTTGTTGACTATACATTTCATTTTATACTTTCAGTACCTAGACTAAGAACAATATTAGGTTAATTTTTTTTTGCTAAACAACATGACAAACAAGTCATTGTTGGAACGAAGTGTTACCAAAACCCACTGGCATTTCTATATACTGGAAGTAGTTAATCTAACTGATTTTTACAAATAATTATTCTATGAATACGCCATAGAATATGTTCTTAATTTTGATTGGCTAACAAAGGAATTTACCGACGTTTGACTGCCTCGACTGCACTCTTCAGTGTCTTTGTTGTTCAAGCTTGATTTCGCAAAATTTATTTATTTCAGATAGCCATGAAATATGATGTTAGGGTATACGATAGGGTGGGGGTGGTACTTGCCCCTTCATTTCTGAGGGGCTATACGCTAATTTCTTCATAATCCTCACGCAACAAACAAAGAAAAAAATTACGATCAACTTATTTATGGGTTATAGTTCAAAGGATAAACAACACGTGAACTATACATACTAATATAATTACGTAAAAACTATAATTATTGGATTTTACGGTAGGAATGAAAAACTTTATTTACGTCAGACCTTGGCCTGGATCGTTTCAACTTTTTTTTTTTTAGCGGTAAGTTCAAACTGTACACAGAATGTACCTCATCACAAGGAAAACGACATTCTTTGTTAGGCTTATCGCCAATGTTACCGTAAATAATATTTTTAGTGTTAAATTACATTACATTATTAATTAGAATTAGCTTTTACTTTTACTAAAATGTTTTTCTGTTAAATAACACACACACACACAAAATGTCAGACTTTTCGAACTTTACTAAAGTTAAACAATATTACATTCTTGCTATAGTACTCGAAATAACTAAGAGTTAAGAGCTGATAATTTTTAGCTTACCTGCTATAGTACAGATTACACTCCCACTCGAAGAACAAGAGTTTCTTATTTTTTTACTTGGGAAACATGCGAAGTATTGTCTGATAATGTTTTTCCTAATGTAAAAATCACACGTTTACCCTCACAATGCTAATGTTTACTATTAGCTCAGCAGTAGGATGAATAAAACAATATTATACATTAATATTAATAAGTAATAGACATATTATCAAATGGCCTGAAAAAAATATGTTAGTGCTTTATGGTTGAAACGCTGTTTTAAAATATTTTTAATAGTTTTATGCCATTCTTTTACTTCCGACGAATAAAATAAACACTTTTTTTTTTTACAGTTTCTAATAATGAAATATTTATCCATTTGACGAATTTCCGCAACGATGAAAAAGGGCAACGAAATACGGCACTCGAGTTTAACAATATCCGGATTTGCCTTTCGTTTAAACTTCTTTAGTAAATTTTCAGTCAACAGTGTGGTGGGCATCATTTTCGGGACAATCAGGCTCTGTTGTATTTGAGAACTTGAAAAGCTGGTGGCTAGAAATGGTGTTTTTATTCGCTTTCTAACGACTCAATAACTGGCTTAGAAAACTAGGAAACGTAATAGGTTTAGTTTTTAGAGGCAAGAGTGTCCTAGAAGTCTAGACCCAAGGGGAAAATAGACATTTGATAAAAAGTTTAAAAAGAACTACCTTGATATTCCAGATACACATAATGTTTTTAACCAACGTTCGTCTTTGCGGCTTCTACGTGGTTAATATGTTGTGTTTATTAACCCCGATGAAGCGAAACGGTGGTTAAAAAAATCCTTATATATATATATATATCTGGAATATAAAGGTCGTTTCTCTAAACTTTTTGTCAAAATGTTGTAAATCTTTCCAATACGTACAACAGATTTTGAAAGACAACAGAAAATAGACATTATATTCTTAAAGCTCAACAAACACATTTCTAATGTCAGTTGTACATAATTCAGGAAATAAAATACCCTGATGTCATAATATACCACGAATTGATATGTGTATGGTTCTTAATAGCATGGAATTTGAATAATAAATTATGTATTTTTCCCTATGGGTTCAGACTTCTAGGACACCCTGTATAATTTCCTGAATTATGCTAACATTTAATAAATTTAAAACCGAAGTGTATTTCTTTTACGAGAAAATGTTATGTATTAATTTTTATACACATATATTGCCCCCATGTGTACTGATTTCACTTCTGTGACATTAAATTGTTTTTATCGACACTAAATAAACTATGCACAATGCTTCTTCCTACAGGGAATATATACCGTCCGTACAAATATTAACGAAGCCAAAAAAAAAATAAAGAGTTGGAGACAGCTTAGTTTCTTTAAAACCAGTCTTATTAAATCCTGTCAGATATTACCATCTAAAGCGTTGTTCTAAACTGTCCTTGAACACACTCTTTCCAACAAAGGTGGCGTCTTTAGCAAGTCATCACTATTTAAGGCTCAACATCCAAATTCTTCCTATTAATCACGATGTTAGAAGCTATTGATAACTAATCAGCTTTTGAATAACAACCAGATGTTTTTTGTTTTTTTTTGTTGTTTTTGTCACGGAATCGTGAGTTTATTTGGTTAAATGTTTGATATTCCAAACATTTTACAGAAAGTTTTGCCTCGGGATATTAAACGCTAGCCGGTGGGCTAAGCTTGTCTACATTGAACCAAGGACAAAGGCAACAAGTGGAGATTTATCATTATATTTGTGAATAAATAAACTTGCTTAGCGTGCTCATTTTGAAATACATTATTTTTATTAATGCATTATTATATATATATATACAAATATAATATTTATATATTATTATTATTTTAGTAAATGTAGAAGCTAATGTATATTATAAACTTATTGTAAATATTGAACAAAAGTAAACGTGCTTGTTGTTTGCAGTAAAATTATAATATAAATGTAGAAGCTAATGTATATTATAAACTTATTGTAAATATTGAACAAAAGTAAACGTGCTTGTTGTTTGCAGTAAAATTCTAATCTAACAACAAGCATTTCCAGTAGGGAAATCCAGGTGTAAGAGTAATAAACATTCAAATTCGAACATTGTACTATTGTTCAGTCACCAGTGTTTTTAAATGTTAGGTAATTTAAAAGGCTTTAAAAACATGATTTAATTTTATTTTTTATAAAGAACACTAGGCCCGGCATGGCCAGGTGGTTAGAGCGATCGATTCGCAATCTGAGAGTCGCGTGTTCGAATCCCCGTCCAACCAAACGTGCTCGCTCTTTCGGCCGTGTAGGCGTTATAATGTGACGGTCAATTCTACTATTCGTTGGTAAAAGAATAGCCCAAGAGTTGGCGGTTGGTGGTGATTACTAGCTACCTTCCTTCTAGTCTTTTACTACTAAATTAGAGACGGCTAGCGCAGATAGCCCTTGTGTAGCTTTTCGCGAAATTCAAACAAAGAACTGTACATTTATTCAAAATGACTAAGCTGGGATCGGTTCTTGGTAGTCCAAATCCTAAAATAAATTTGGATTTATTTTATTAATAACTAAAATAAAATAAAAAACGTTTTCTAACATAAAGCAGTATTTGACACAGTAACCACGAGAGAATTCGCGACCTATTCCCATTGTTATCTTATTTATTCCAGTCAAATAAGGTTTATACATTACGTATGATGTTAAAAACGTTATGATTAACATAAATAATGTTCGTTCTACCCTCATACTTCCATTATTTTGTCTGATATCAAACTACACTGTTTGAAAGGGAATATGCTATATTTAACATAAATTATTTGTTAATAAATACACGAACACTTGATCCTGGTCAAACAATAGACATTCATAACATTGGTATGATATATAATAAAACTACAAAGATTCAGTTTTTCTTTTTGCGTTTTGCGCTTTTAATAGGCGTTTTTTATCACTACTTCGCCCCCTGTTGATGGATCTTCACCAAATTTGGTATGGAGGTTTAAAGGGTCTATGGGGAGAGACATATAAATTTTTCAGTTTTGCATTTTGCGGTTTTTATGAGCGTTTTTTTTTACCATTACCTCACCTCCTGTGGATGGATCTTCACCAAATTTGGTATGGAGATTCATTAAGTACAATGGGGAGATACATACAAATTTTCAGTTTTGCGGTTTTTACCACTACTTCGCCCCCCCTGTTGATGGATCTTCACAAAATATGGCACGAATGTTTGTTGGGTCCATGCAGTTTTTATGAGCGTTTCTTACAATTACATATAAGGAAAGCAACTTTTAATGTGCAAAGATAACATTTCATTAATCGTGAATTTACATAACTTCCGTCCAGGGGACGGGTACTCTAGCTAGTATATAATACAAATGACACACATGCCCATTTTTATTATTAAAGTCCATGTTCATTTGGTTTATTTGATACTAAATGCCCAATAAATGACGAGAACATGTTTGCTAACATGAAATATGACCATCTCGGACACTAGCACATGTCGTGTCTATGAGGTAAGCTTAAAATGAGTGATTCAATGAATTTCTTGGGCAATATGTTTCACCTTTCGACCTGAAATGCTTTCCAGTTCATCTACATTACGTAAAATGAACCACGTGATGCCAAGCATCTTCTGAGTGTATGTTAGTACGATCCATTTTTCGATCAGAGCTGTGTTACAGTTCATCTACATTGCTTGAAAATGAACCATGTGATACCAATCATCTTCCTAGGGTATGTTAGTACGGTTCATATTTCGATCAGAGCTGTGTTCCAGTTCATCAACTCTGGTTGGAAATGAATCACGTGATACCAATCATCTTCCCAGGATTTGTTAATACGGTCCATTTTTCAATCAGAGCTGTGTTCCAGTTCATGCACTCTGGTTGGAAATGAATCACGTGATGTCAAGCATCTTCTCAGGGTATGTTAGTACGGTTCATTTTTCAATCAGAGCTGTGTTCCAGTTCACCAACACTTCTGGGAAATGAAATAAGAACTGCAGGTATTTTCTCAGAGTATTGTATACATGTTCAGATGGAGTAAACTCCGATAAGTCACTGGGCCTGTTCATTCGCTCTATATCCTGTTCTTCCAATAAATTGCTAAACAGATGGTCACGTTATAATCCATTAGAAGAAAGTTCTGACCATCACCAACTTCACGTGCATGTGTCAACACTAGTGATTGTACGACTGCATATCTTTATCATATCACATTGACATAATCATACCTTGGAAAGGGAAAGTCAGTCTAACCACCAATACTAATCTCTAACCAAACCATATCACATTGACATAATCATACCTTGGAAAGGGAAAGTCAGACTAACCACCAATACTAATCTCTAACCAAACCATATCACATTGACATAATCATACCTTGGAAAGGGAAAGTCAGTCTAACCACCAATACTAATATCTAAAACCATATCACATTGACATAATCATACCTTGGAAAGGGAAAGTCAGTCTAACCACCAATACTAATCTCTAACCAAACCATATCACATTGACATAATCATACCTTGGAAAGAGAAAGTCAGTCTAACCACCAATACTAATCTCTAACCAAACCATATCACATTGACAAATAAAATGGAAAATGTTTAATCCGCAACAAATTAAATTAAAGTCTAAGTCATATACCCACTTCGAAATGCCTAGTTTTGGTATGTTGACTATCATTTGAATAAAATCAAATATTAATTTATAGATTTTGTATATGAGTCGGTCAAAATTTAAATATCATTTTGATTATTGACTGGCATATCATTTTGATTATTGACTGGCGTGTAGGAAAAGAAACGAGGTGTAACAAATGGTACTTGGAGATGATTATTTCGTAATTGAATACTTATTTGATTTGACAAATCCAATAAATAATCAAATAATTTATTTTTGATAGCTGCGGATCTGGGTAGGGCTTTAGATCCTTTCGTTCGGATCCGGGAGGATCAGGTTCTTTCAAAGACCTCTTCCTCCCTCCAGCACAGTGCACCATGGTGTCTGATAAATGCTAGACGAAGTATATGTGAGGGTTGTGCACCTTTTACAGGTATTAGTTTCGACCACCTTTTTCATAGCCATGTCCATTCATATACCACGTATAGCATTTTATGTCGGTTTGTAATCAAGCACAAAGCTACACAATGGGCTATTTGTGCTCTGCCCACCACGTGTATCAAAACCCGGATTCTAGCGTTTTAAGTCCGCAGACATACCACTGTGCCACTGGGGTACTTTTATGTTGGAATATACTATTATTAGCTTGGTGTGTATACTCCTACACATGACAAACAGTTCCATATATCGCGACACATTCATTTTATAATCTATAGTAAGAGTATTAGACATAAATGCTCTAATTAATACTTTTATTATAAACTAGTTAATTAATACTTTTATTATAAACTAGTTAATTAATACTTTTATTATAAACTAGTTAATTAATACTTTTATTATAAACTAGTTAATTAATATTTTTATTCAAAGTCTAGCACTAGGTGGCTTGTTGTTACTCTTAAAGTAAATATTAACTAGAGAGAGGAACTTGGGCATATTTTCATCATGTATGATATAGCGAGACAGTGACGTCAGGCGAGACGGTGACGTCAGTAACTCGTTGTTATTTAGGTTTTTTTGGAAAATAGTTATTTAAGCGCTGTAAGAGCCTGTCGTTTATTGTCTGTATACTTGTCTAGGAAATCTGAGTTTGTGGTTCTTGGTACTTTATACGCTGCAGTGACTATCGAGTGTTGTATTGGTTTCAGTTGTCTTTTTATTAGGTTTCGTGCTGGACTGGCATATTTGATTATTGGTTGTACGTATTGCTTGTATATATATTTTAATAGTATTCTGTGGTGAGGTTCTTGAGTTGTTATCTGACAGGCTCTTGACTTTGTTTGCGCGTCTCCACGTTTTGGTTGAGATCTGATTAATATGGGTTTTCCAGTTTAATCTAAAGTCATATGTTATACCTAGGAATTTAGGTGACGCGACAATCTGGAGAAGGGTTCCATACATATACAATTTTGGTGGATTTCTTAGCAATTTTGATAAGTATTATAACAAGCTCCATTTTGTCGAATTTCGCGCGAAGTTACTCAAAGGCTATCTGCGCTAATTGTCTCTAATTATGAAGTGATAGACTAGAGGGAAGGTGGATAATCAACGCCACCCACCGTCAACCCTTGGGCTACTCTAATCGAATAGTGGGATTCATCGGCACATTATAATGCTTCTATGGCTGAAAGGGCGAGCGTGTTTGGTGAGAGAATTCGAAAGTAGAAATTTAAATGGCTAACCTATCTACCTGTACGTATATATATATATTATGCAACCCTAAATTTTCAACTTTTAAAATTATTTTAAATTAATTTCTCGTTAACCGATTTCTTAGCTTACAGCAGAATTTCCCTTCTGAGGTTCTTGACGTCACAAGTTGTTGCTGGTTGAACTAATCCCGATAAAGTTTGACAGATAATCTTAGGTGGACCCCCAGAGATCGAATTTAAATGAAATAAGTAACCAGACAAAGGATACTGATTAGCAGTCATTTTAATTTATACTACATAAAACTGACGTCAAATAAAAGAGTTAAAACATGTCATCCCGCCATCCAACGAAACAGGGGAATGATTTACAAGCATGCCATCCCGCCACCCAACGATACAGGTAAATGATTTACAAGCATACCATCCTGCCATCCAACGAAACAGGTGAATGATTTACAAGCATGCCATCCTGCCATTCAACTATACAGGTGAATGATTTACAAGCATGCCATCCCGCCACCCAACGATACAGGTAAATGATTTACAAGCATGCCATCCTGCCATCCAACGATACAGGTGAATGATTTACAAGCATGCCATCTCGCCATCCAAGTGTTTCAAGTGCCATACGAAACTCGGTTATGTTTGTTAGTATTATATAAAAAGTAAGACATTACTTTTGACGTCACTGTACTTTATATCTTATACAATGACCTATACTGATCATGTGATAATATTTTTGTTACAGCTGGTCCGGTTCATGTGAAAATAATTGGAGGAAATAAATAAGAAAAGAAAATAAACTACGGAACGCAGTTCTTTAAACTGATATATACAAAAAAACAACAACATAATAACAGCAACTATTTTCTGCACAGTACTCATCAAGACGCCCCCTCCCCAGTGGCACAGTGGAATATCTGCGGACTTGCAACGCTAAAATCCGGATTTCGATGCCCGTGGTGGGCAGAGCACAGATAGCCCATCGTGTAGCTTTGTGCTTAATTACAAACAAACAAAACTAATCAAGAGGCTCCCTTTTTCACTACAAAAACAAGAGGGAATTCTCAATCGCCGCGGCTGTAATTATATCTGAAATCGGTCAAGAGATGGAGCTATGAGCTAAATGTTTCTACTTGAAAAACTCTTAGTTTTACTAGTGAAATACTCTCTAAATGAAAACCGACCTTAAACTTCTGTCTTAATTAAAGGATTCATATTTAAGGGGAATTTGCAGTTATTTGGGAATTTGCAGTTATTTGGGAATTTGCAGTTATTTGGGAATATGCAGTTATTTGGGAATATGCAGTTATTTGGGAATTTGCAGTTATTTGGGAATTTGCAGTTATTTGGGAATTTGCAGTTATTTGGGAATTTGCAGCTTTTCTATGGTATTTCTGCAGGGTGTATTATGGTTTTAATATAAAAATTAATGGATTCAGTATTGGACTAGTCACTTTGTTAAATATATTGAATCTATTATGATGTCTGGTTTATGTACCAGTTGAACGTTAGGGAGAGTTATAATTGAAAATTTCAGAACGTAATCATAGGACTGAAATATACGGAATTCTTAATTAACGACAACTCGTGGAATCCACATGCTTTAAACAGTTGCCGAGTTTGAAATTTCTCATTTTAAATTATTCCAGTTTCTGTCTGGTTTCAGTATTCATCACTCTATTAAAACCATAGCTTAGAAACCTCTTGCTTCTACAACGGTGAAATTGTTATTGAAATAAGCTGAATAATTCTTAGCGTTATTTTAAGAAGAGGAATACAACGAAAGTTGCAAAGTTGATGTGTTAGGATTACTAATTAACTAAATAGAACGTAATTAACCATTACCTATTATCTTGTTTGAAACAAAACCTTGTAGTTTAAAAACTAAATTAGACGTTTCTGTTAAAGTGTTTATCTAGATTTCATGATAGAACTAAACTTAAAGTTAAACCCTCACATTATCTTAAAAACCACAATCTGAGGGTCGCGGGTTCGAATCCCCATCACACCAAACATGCTCGCCCTTTCAGCCGTGGGGGCGTTATATGTGACGGTCAATCCAACTATTCGTTGGTAAAAAGAGTAGCCCAAGAGTTGGCGGTGGGTGGTGATGACTAGCTGCCTTCCCCTCTAGTCTTACACTGCTAAATTAGGGACGGCTAGCGCAGATAGTCCTCGTGTAGCTTTGTGCGAAATTCAAAACAAACTACTACCGCAACGTTACTACCGTTTCATTTATATGTAGTGAAACTTCGACAAAATAACAAGGATTTTTTTTCTCACAACATGCTGGATCTTCTCTTCTTAAAACGCTTTTTATTCTGTTGTTGTTGTGCCAATCTTTCGTTATTTCACTAACAAAAATATTTTCAACATAAATCAGTGCTAATGCACCTCACAAATGTAGTTTTCAAAACTCGTACTGTTCCTTAATATATAGACTGATTTAATTAATGAAAACTAATGAACGACCAAAATAATTATATTTCATTTAGCTCTTTTTGTGTGTGTGGAGACAAACAAGAAATATCCATTAATAATGCACGTGAATCTGGAAATTAATTCTATAAAGTAATTTGATTCTTTATCTTTCAAAAACAACAAAGTTTAGCACTTTCGCGGAAAAAGAAAAGCGAAAATTTATTTACTTTTCAAAGTGTAATATCAGTTAAAACTGTTTCCATGCAGTAAAGGTATAATCGTATTCGTTACATGTTGAAACAATACTTCTTTAATGAGCAAAATGACCATTGCTTATTAGATAAGATATTTGCATGCAGACCAAACTCAAACTGTACACAAATTTATTAATTAACATTTATCGGAGTGGGTGGAATATGGTAGAGAGTGTAAATGATTTTCAATCGTATTAAGATAAATTTTATCAAATTAGCATGTTTTGTGACATTTGTTTTGCATTCATATACGTTACTAGTAAAAAACGAAAACCAATGGTCAACTTTTTTGCAGGCTTCTACTGGCCTGGAGTGTGAGGAGAGGAGGGGTGGGGAGATTAGCTGTCTAGCCCACTTTGTCTTTGACCTCTTTTTATTATAAATGCTCCCGAGGTGTTGAAAATGCTTAATGTAAATACAACTGGGTAGATAATATTACACGTAATTGCTTTTAGTTTCTGTATTATTCACCACTGACCAAGATTCGAGGTTTTTATATCTTGGGAGTTTTATATAGATACATATTGATATACAGATATATATTGTTATATAAATACATATTGTTGTCAAGAAACGTATTGTGTGGTCTTGTCAATGAAATGGCATAACAAAGATAATTGACACCTTTTGACAGATGCTGGTTAGAGATTAAGAAAAATTCCTAAAATGAATAACTGTTAACAGACACGAGAAAATTCAGTTCCATGTTATCAAACAAGGTACGGGAAAGAGAGAGAGAGAGAGAGAAAAGACCCCAAAACAAAGAGATGTTAGATCAGTTAAATCAGTTAACGTTCCGGAATGTGGACCGAGGTTTTATGATATGTGCCAAACAAAGTTACACGAATGTGGATACATTAGCAAGGTTAAGATATAAAATATAACTTATTTAGTCCTCCGGAACGTCTTCTCTGTTAACCCAGATTGATTACTGTTAATGTAATCAACAAGGGAAGATTATTGTTGATTACTGTTAATGTAATCAACAAGGGAAGATTATTGTTGATTACTGTTAATGTAATGAACAAGGGAAGACTATTGTTGATTACTGTTAATGTAATCAACAAGGGAAGACTATTGTTGATTACTGTTAATGTAATCAACAAGGGAAGACTATTGTTTATCTGAGGTGTATTTTTCATTTCTATTTATTTCCTGGAGACTGATATGTATTCCTGTCATATACTCTTATAAATATTGTAGGTTACCTTTTTAGCTTTCACACCCTCAATAACCTCCAATGGCTAAGTGGCAAGTATGTGGGATTACGACGCTAAGATTTGGGTTTCGATACCTATGATGGGCACACAGATAGCCAATTGTGTAGCTTTTCCATTAACAACAACCAAACCGTCACCTCTTTCGTACAAAAATTCTGATTTTTTTTTGTTATTGATAAAATCAACACTTTAAAATTGTCGCACTCAGGATGTCATCCAATGGTGTCGGGTATTAACACCAGATGTATTTGTTTTGTTTTAGGAAAAAATCTAAACAATGGGCTATCTGTGCTGTGGTCACCGCAAGTATGGAAATCCAATGTTTTGCCTTATAAGCCCTCAGACTTACCGCTGAACCACCGGAAGGAGATACGTAGGTGTATATATATTGAATCAGAAGACTGTTAATGGAACTATTTCGGTATCGTAACAATATAGTAATTCTTTTATATAAAGACTCAAAATGCTATGTATACTTATATAAGACTTAGATATGAATTTTATTAGGCTACGTCATATAAATAAAAATTATAACTCTGCATTAAGAGTCACCAATTTTACAGAGTGTTGAGTACTTTTTCTTAAAAACAAAACAACAACTTTGAATATATAAACCAGCAAATCCCGTGACAACATTAGACAATATAAATTCGCAGTGGAACGGAATGTATCAGAACTACATCTGATAATATCGCTTTTGCGCCGGATATGCAACATTCTTTTTCGACCCAAAATTTATCCACTGAGCCGTCGACGGCCCTTAAATCTAAGCCTTGCATGGCCAGGTGATTAAGACGCTTGATTCGTAATCCGTGGGCCGCGAGTTCGAATTCTGTCGCTGAACATGCTCGCTCTTTCAGCCATGGGGGCGTTATAAGTGACAATCATCCCACTTTTCGTTGGGAAAACATTATTCCAATAGTTAGCGGTGGGCGGTGTTGACTACATACTTTCGTTGTAGTATATCACTTCAGAATTAAGAACGATTAGTGCAGATAGCACTTGAGTAGATTTACACGAACATCCAAAAACAAATAAACGTAAATCTGAGAAAATCAAATTTATTTCAAATGCTTTTTAATGTGACACAGAGGTTTAATTATGATTTTTAGTGATAAAAGCAGTTTTATATCTATTCGAATCACAATGCTCATGATAAACTACAGATTGTTAATAATATAATAAAAAAAATAATTTTCTAGGGGCAAAAAGTTATAGCATTCCCATCACCAAACCTAACGAGTACGCCCTCTGTTGAGAAATATGGAAACTACAAGCAGTCAAACGTCGGTAAATTCCTTTGTGAACCAATCAAAATTAATATCATTCATGAGATCAGTTCGTGGCGTATTCATAGAATACAAGTTTTATATAGGTTAGATGATTAAAATGAGTTTATATATTGTCAGCCTATAAACTCTCGATCGGTCTTGTTTTGTTTTACCTATAAAAATTAATTGTTCTCAATTAATCAGTCTATGAACTCTCAATCGGTTTTGTTTTTGTTTTACGTATTAAAGTTAATTGTTCTCAATTAAAATCTTTGTGTAATACCACTTTATTAACTTAGTAATATTTATTACCTCTCAAACAGTTTCACATTCCAGAATGTCTTTCATTATGCTGCAATATACAATCGACTGCATCTTTCTGCCTCTTTGTTGGTCAAGCGTGATTTCGCAAAATTTATTTATTTTAGTTAACTATGAAATATGAGGCTAAGGTATACTATTGGGTGGGTG
Source organism: Limulus polyphemus (assembly GCF_000517525.1). Classification (NCBI taxonomy): domain Eukaryota; kingdom Metazoa; phylum Arthropoda; class Merostomata; order Xiphosura; family Limulidae; genus Limulus; species Limulus polyphemus. Next base: position 188,736 of record NW_013667722.1, read on the forward strand.
TAGTAGCAGCAGTTGCCCGTCATTTGTGACGTGCTATACGCCAGTTATTAAATATATAACAATAATACATAAATATCATTTATCTTTGTGTATGTGTTGAAGTGGATTAACAACACTCACACAAAGTGCGGAGTAATATTACCATTGATATTACATTGAAATGCCATATAAAGTGCGGAGTAATATTACCATTGATATTATATTGAAATGCCATATAAAGTGAGGAGTATTTTGGCTCTATTTCAGGTCAGTATATATGTAGGTTTTCATCTCATATACTCTTACAAGCGTTGAAGGTCACCTATTATTTGCTCCCTAGTGCCCCCAGTGGCTAAGCTGTAAAGTTACAGGCTTGTGATGCTAAAATTCGGGTTTCGATACACATGGTGGAAAGAGCATTATGTATCTTTGTGCTATAGAAATTCTGATATTTTAAGTGTTACAATCTAGTGCATATTATTCCTTTAAATAGTGTCGGAAACTTGAAAGTACAACAGCTATAAACGTTCGCTGTGATCGAAAGTGCTGTCAGAAACTCACAGATGTTCCCTCACTTGTTAACACTACAGATGAGTGTAAAAACAAACAAACAACTTTTCAACAATGTCACAATGATTTTGCTTCCCTCAGTGTGATTTCACGTGCACGAACATTACCTATTATGCGCGTGCAAGAATGTCGATACGTTAGTTTGGGTCATTGTTTGTTGTCCAGGGCAAAGATATACAATGGGCTGTCCATGCTGTGCCAACGAGGGGTATTGAAACCCAGATTTTAGCGTTATAACTATTTAGACGTATCACTGAGCCACTGGGATGAGGTTGGGGTCGCAGATACTAACCACATTATAGTCGCGAGTTTTAAGGAGTGACGTGAGCTCCGTTACCAAAGTTCATAGTTATGTACGCAATTAAGTTGTGATAATTATGAAACATTACAGTGGAGTTCGTATGATACGGATTGACTTCTGTACACTAGGTAGATCCAGTGATATCAAAATTTTAAATGATAATATAGTCATCAGGGGCGTCATCTAGTGAGCATGCTAATAAGATATTCCGGAAGAAAAATGGTTCCCGCCATAAAGCAGGTACGATCCACGCCTGATTTCAAAAGCAATAATATCAATATGTGTTAGTGAATATTACCCATACAAGTTGTCAGAGGACGAGTTGGAGCAGGTAATTCGAGTGATTGGACCAAAACCCTCAATTTTACATCTGATAAAGCTTATTAAACGAACCAAACTACAGAAGACATCTGTTACAACTTTTGTTGAAAGCGCGTCTTGTAGAGTAGCAGCAGTTGTTCAGGACAAGGACATAGCAATACTGTATTATTAAGTAGAGTTGTACTTAATAGTATGAATCGACAAGGATTACAAATAATTCACGCGCTGAAAAACCATCCTATCGAATTCCTAATCGAAAAACCGATCATTTAAAGTATTGGTTACGATATATTATGCACATAGATACTAATAATAGCCAGAAAAGTCACTAACGTTTCCTGTATAACAATTCAAAAATTTCTAATACAGCAACTTTTTCGTCTACTACCTACCTACCTGATCACGTCACCGAGGCTAGCGCCTAGACGGCTCGGACTATCTCTACAAGATTTCTCCAGCTTACTTGACTGGTCTGTGAATATTCGCTTTTGATATAAATATATACAGATTTTGTATAAATGGTAAACATATCATGCAAATAATCAAATATCGTTTCAGCCCAACAGATGTCGCTACATATCGTTGAATAGCCGCGCGACCGTTTTTAAACAAACTTTTACCAGATAAAAATATATGCTCACACTTCTAGTTTAATTCGAAATTCATTCCTCCACAAATAAACATAAATCATTTTGATTGTTTTTTGCTCGTGCTCTACAGTCTGAAAAACCTTTTTTAATTTCCAGTGTTAGCATTAAAGTATGTCATGATATTAAGTGGATAACATACATCCGGGAAGTGTAGAGTAAACATCTCGTTCCAGTTTTATCTTCTAGACTATGACTAGAAGAGAGATATTGACTCTATTCAGAACAATGATATAGGAAAAAAAATCCAGTTTGATAAGTAATAAATCAAAATAATTACATTTTAGTGTACCAAATTACTTTTATCAATAAGTAATATCACTTACAAAGGTTCTACATTAAAGTTTCTGTCTCCCTTAAAGAAAGACAGAGTAATAATTTAAGTTTTTAAAAGATGCCAATTCAAGTACATTCATCTTAAAATAAATAACAAACAAACAAGTGTTACTAATTGTCGTCATATTGATGCAAGTGATGCAGTGATGTCGAGCATTCCTTTTTTATATTTTTATGAGCATTCCTTTTTTATTCTTACGAGCATTCCTTTTTATATTTTTACGAGCATTCCTTTGTTTATTCTTACGAGCATTCTTTTTTATTCTTACGAGCATTCCTTTTTTTATTTTTACGAGCATTCCTTTTTTATATTTCTACGAGCATTCCTTTTTTTATTTTTACGAGCAATTAATTTTTTATTCTTACAAGCATTCCTTTTTTTTAGTTTAATCATTGTGTTTGAAGTGATGTCAAAGATAAAGTTATTTTGTATTGGGATTAACTGTTAATGAACTGGGAAATATATAACACAGGCCTGAGAATTTAAACTTCACAAAAGTTGTTTTGGTTTTAATAACGGAGATTACGAATATTTCGTAAAAATATTC
>NW_013667722.1:192332-194015 GCF_000517525.1 Limulus polyphemus
CCACAATGAATACTTTTTATTATTATGTTTGTTAACAAAAATACAAACAAACTGAAGAAAAGGGAAGAACATTGGTGTCAAACGAATATGCGTTCCTCATTCATCCTGATTTTTCGTATTGTGAATTCTACGTCTTTTAGTCTCAAAATTACGTGTTGTGATCTTTCTTTCATGTATTGCATTATGGCGTTTTGTGAAATATCTGTACGCGATGGAGAAAAATGGATATCATTTTCGGATTCAGCGTACAGGAATTACTCCAGAACATGTAAAAATTTCAAGACACTAAAACCATCGCAGGCCTGTGTAATTAGTATTGTTTAGAGTACGCACGGTTCTCAGTTGATGGTGCTGTGTATCAGTTGTTAACCAACAATCCACTGCCTGTTAAAAATATTCAAAACAAACATTGTTACATAATTATTTGCATACGAAAATATAACGTATTTAATTTGGTTTGGTATTTTTGACGAAAACACCACCTTTGTAACAGTATATTTAGACTAAACCGAAGTTTGTTTTTAAGTTATTGGAATTAGTACGTTATGGAAGGAATTATTTTTGCATGTTGATTTAATGAAAAGGATAACTTAATACACGTTTAATTCTTTGAATAAAAAACACACATAATATTTAAAAATAGCATGTAGCATCTATTTAACCAGAAAAACGATCAATACCTACCTGATAGATTGACGGGTAAATGAATGATGTCAAATGTCTTAAATCCAATCACGAACTCCTGTGTTTGGTAATTTTAATTTTTGTACTGAATGTATCACATTTGGCCACTTATTTTACAATTAAGGAAATTTCTGTACTTTCAAAATAAATTCATCTTGTTCCCTTTAAGAGATTCGTTATTGAAAAGCTATAATGGGCATATACATTTGTTTTCTTTCTTTAAATAATGCTATTGTTTGAATAATCAAGCAGACTAATAATTGTATAGTTATTATATATATTATATGGGGCTATTGCCTTATAAACTTTCTTCTAACGACCTTATAGACTATAAATATATATATACATATGTGTAAAAACACGTGTTTATCCGAAATTAATTTTTTCCTGATATTGTAAATCATCAACTTTTTTTTAAAATAAGTTTAACCGAAATTTTTGTTAGGACTTAATATCCATGAGTCTCTACTGTAAACCAGACAGCTGTCGCTTTTATAAAAAATGATCGTACAAATAACAACTAACCAGAAACATTCCTGTTGTAACTATCACACACGTAACACCTAACCAGGAACGTTCTTGTTGTAACTATCACACACGTAACACCCAACCAGAAACGTTCCTGATGTAACTATCATACACGCAACACGTAATCAAGAACATTCCTGTTGTAACTATCACACATGTAACACCTAAGCGGAAACATTCTTGTTGAAGCTATCATACATCTAACACCTAAGCGGAAACATTCCTGTTGTAGCTATCACACACTTAACACCTAAGCAGAAACATTGCTGTTGTAACTATCACACACTTAACACCTAACCAGGAACGTTCCTGTTGTAACTATCACACACGTATCACCTAATGAGAAACATTTTTGTTGTAACTATCATACACGTAACTCCTAACCAGAAACATTCCTGTTGTAACTATCACACACGTAACACCTAATGAGAAACATTCCTGTTGTAACTATCGCACACGTAACACCTAACC
>NW_013667722.1:194773-196700 GCF_000517525.1 Limulus polyphemus
AATGGCTTATCTTACTATACAAACGTTTACTGTGAACAAGTACAGTCTTACGAATGGCTTATCTTGCTATACAAACGTTTCCTGTGAACAAGTACAGTCTTATTAATGGCTTATCTTACTATACAAACGTTTACTGTGAACAAGTACAGTCTTACGAATGGCTTATCTTGCTATACAAACGTTTCCTGTGAACAAGTACAGTCTTATTAATGGCTTATCTTACTATACAAACGTTTACTGTGAAAAAGTACATTCTTACGAATGGCTTATCTTGCTATACAAACGTTTCCTGTGAACAAGTACAGTCTTATTAATGGCTTATCTTACTATACAAACGTTTACTGTGAACAAGTACAGTCTTACGAATGTCTTATCTTGCTATACAAACGTTTACTGTGAACAAGTACAGTCTTACGAATGGCTTATCTTGTTATACAAACGTTTACTGTGAACAAGTACAGTCTTACGGATGGCTTATCTTGCTATACAAACGTTTCCTATGAACAAGTACAGTCTTATTAATGGCTTATTTCACTATACAAACGTTTTCTGTGAACAAGTACAGTCTTACGAATGGGTTATCTTGCTATACAAACGTTTTCTGTGAACAAGTACAGCCTTATTTTACTATACAAACGTTTACTGTGAACAAGAATATTTAATAATATATAGGTTACTTAGATTATTGTTTTGAATAAATTACTTTGTTCAAAGAAACATAGCTTTCTGGAATTGATGTTCATCATTTAAATACAAAAGAGGAGTTTCAGAGAGTTGTATAAGAACCGAAAATCGAACTCTTATTTAAATAATCCTTCTTTATATATATATTTCTTTATTTTTTCCAATGGATGGCTATAATACATACAGGAATATAGAATATATATAATTCATAACGAGGGCATAATTTTGTTCACTTTATGTAATGAATGAATGATGTTTCTTAACACTAGATATAAATGAAAATCTAATCATATTTTAACATGTTTATTAATAGATGTAGTAGTCCTAGCACAATTAAAAATAAGGCTTACTTTTAGCAGTTAGTTTATTAAAGCAAACCTACGTAGAAACAATGTACATTGTATAACAAAAATCAAACTGTATAACGACATAAGTTAAAGTTTGTTTCGACATCAGAAAACAAATTATTATCCTTTAATTTAGTTAAAAATAAATTGGCGAAAAATACAAAAGCTTGCACGTTTAATTATGGTCTTTACAAAGGGCATCTTTCCATTCTGAATAGTTTGATCTCGGAGCCTCTTCCTCCTCAAGGTACAGTCGCCTCGTTCTTATAAAGGAAATAAATATATCTTAGTTAGAGGTATTCAAAGAGTCACTAAGAAGAAAAAAAAAGAGCATATTACTGGAAAATAATATATTTGTTTAAACAATACTTATAAAATGATTTAAACTGATCTGATTATTTACACGTAAGCATTATAAAACCAGCTTTGAAAATAGTTTAACCTACTCTAAAGATGTAAAACGTTCTCTCCTTTACTCGCATTATCCAGTAAACATATTCGTTTAATAATCAAAATTCAAAATACGTGTTGCATAAAATGGTATAATTATAGTGTTATGTCTGTTTAATTAATCCTGGCTGAATTGTATGGATACTTTACGATATTAAACTTACATTCTTTAATCATTTCTTGAGAATTTTTTTTTCTTCATTCTACAAACAGAAACAGAAAGATTAATAAACATTTATATAATATCATCTTTATCGATATTTAACGATAAGTAACTATCCTTTATTAAAAGACTTGCGCCTTATATTTAACGATGTATCTTATTATCTAATATACTTTATTTATGGAAGGATTGCCTACATAGTAACGTATAAAAAGATTATGTTGATTATATAACTACTAAGCTCCATGCCTTCTTAAACTGTATCTAAACTGTATTTAAAACT
>NW_013667722.1:197550-203094 GCF_000517525.1 Limulus polyphemus
ATAAAGAATCAAACGTGCGATTATGTTGTTGTTAAACAATAAAGAATCAAAACGTGCGAGTATGTTGTTGTTAAACAATAAAGAATCAAAACGTGCGAGTATGTTGTTGTTAAACAATAAAGAACCAAGAAGAACGTGAGACATCAGAGTCAATATCAATTGACTCAATACGAGTCAATATCACGTAAGTAGACAATAATTCAAGTAATATGACATTCTTCAAAAATAATGTATATCAGAAAAAAATGTTGTAATAGTTTTTGGTGGGAGAGTAATAAATAGTTAGAATGTATCGGTAAAAAAAAAAGCAATTTGTTCTCCATTTATAAGTTAATAGGAGGTAAGTCATTTCTGATAATTACCATTCCAAGTAGACTTTTGCAATTTAAGATAAAGGAAAGATGAGTTGTTTCTTTAATATATTCTGAAAGTTTTCACTTACATTTTAGAGCTTTGTTCTCTTCGTTACAAAGTTTTCCGGTGTATCCCTTTTCACAACTGAAAAAACACATAACAATAATTTGTTAAACAAATACCCTAATATCAATACAAAATGTAAATTAATACTTTGGACTGTCAAATATACATATTATACTATTCTAACTAGAAAGATTTATTGTTGAAAAAAATAAATAGTTGATCAGGAACTTACTTGCAAAAGAAGCCAACGTCTTCCTTGATACACTCGCCATTCTTACAAGGATTATCGTCACAATTACCTAGAATACAAAAACATTTGTTACAATAACCTATTTCACATGTTTCAGAAATAAAACTTGAAAAGGGTTTTTAAAAATTTTATGGCAAAGATACAAAAGCTTTCAGTCGCCGACTCTAATTTTGAAGGGAAGAAAATCACCCACCATCCACGCTGATTGTCACTCTTATAACGCACCCACAGCCTAAAGTGCAGAAAATATATTGTAGTATCGTGCGAATTCGAATCCGGATTGCCAACTCCGAAATTTAGAGCTCTACCATAGGGACAGATTCTATTGTTTTCTGATTTTTTTAATTAATTATACAAATGTTATTTATGAATATGGACTGAGGGTGAATCAAGTAAACCAAGATCGTTAAATTAATCGCTTTTTATTTTTAAAAATCTGTAATTTTCCAATATATAAGAGACAATTACTACCTTTTTTACCCTATCATGCTCGTATAAACAAGTTATGTATCATTAAATAGAACTGAAAGTTATTTTAACTAAGTTTCATTGGCTAACTTTGAACGAGTCTCAGCCACCAATGAGAACCTACAAACATTATCTCCATTAATTTGAACAACATGTATTATCTTTAATTGCTGTATCATGAAGGTAGCTTTATAAAATTCAAACACTGAATAGAATATTGCATTAAACAGTATCCATGTATGCCAATGGTGTTATATTTTACTTTGATTAATTTCGTCTTGGTATTCGCTGCTATAAATATGTTTAATGAAATACAAAAGAGGCTTATATTGATCTCGCGCAAATAAACGTGTTACAGTAACAAACAAAACTATACATTATTGTATATAAATGTTTTTGTGTAAGCTTATAAAATATTAATAATCTTTTTTTTTCTTATATAAAAATATTATGTGCAGATATTTAATAATGATAATAAATATAGCAACGCGCTTACCGATACATCCCTGCCTAGGATCCGTCTTATCTTTGGATAACTTATAACCACTTTTACACACACATGTGAAGTTGCCTTCTTCATTCATACAATCTGTGGAATCCAGTGGACAATAATGTGTTTTCTTGGCACACTCGTCGATATCTAAGTGAATATGAATAACGTTATTAGATGTTGTTTCCATAGAGAAAATGATGGATTCCTGTTCTTTTATAAGTTGAAAGTTATGTACATATAACATAGTCCTCACATGTAAACGTTAATAAAGAGAACTTTAAATAAGAGTTAAAAATATATACACACATATACATCGAAACAACGTTTCGTTAGTGTTAACGTGCAACGCGAAATAAAGGAAGACATTTTAATTGAAGGATGAAAGATAAACATGAATGAACATATACATCGAAACAACGTTTCGTTAGTGTTAACGTGCAACGCGAAATAAAGTAAGACATTTTAATTGAAGGATGAAAGATAAACATGAATGAACATAAACATCGAAACAACGTTTCGTTAGTGTTAACGTGCAACGCGAAATATCTTTCATCCTTCAATTAAAATGTCTTCCTTTAAACATGAATGAAATAAAACCGATTTATGTCTGGTTTTAAGTTCTTTGAATTATTTATGTGACGTCAACTTGGAGAAGTGTTCATACAGGGTGACGCAAAAGTTCAACATGATGTTTCTAAGTCCTGCCCTTACTATGACTTTACGAAGGCATGCTTGTGGAAGCAATTCTAAGCATTTTAATTTGGGGGTAGGTCATGCACGTTCTGTTCGTCATTTGTCCAAAATAAGTTAATTGGAACTTACTAATGCTTAAGTTATTATACCGTTACATATTTTAATTTGTGGGTAGATTATGCTCATACTTTTGGTTGCACGTCCAAAAAATAATTTAATGCAAACTTACTATATGACTTTCTATTCTTCTTTACAAGGCATGTCCCAAGAACCCAAATGACGAGTCCAGCTATTTATTATCTTATACTTAGTTTATAGACGAGACCTATGCTAATCCTAATTACAGAATATCGTGAACTTGTAAACACACAAAATTTAGGTAATGACGAAATATCAGACTTACAAAAATTAGAACCTTGTATCATGTTGTAATAATCTCAAACGAAAAACCGGAACAATATTTTGTTACGGATATCTAACAATGAAAGGGCTTACGTCACTGCATTTAGTGGCACTTGCTCAGAGTGAAGTATAATCTAATGTAGCAGGGAATTACACACCAAAAACGATTACGTCATATTCCACAAAGTGTCACCAGAGAGCGCGTTGTTAGGGACACCTTGCTAGGCCGCCATGACGGACGATTACATAATAGATCCACAAAATAAAAGACGTGTTGCTAGGTTACCATGGCAGTCGGCCCTGGGGCCAGCATAAATGTGATGGCCATGTCTCAACATGACTATAATTAATACAGTCGGTATAAAACAATAATTCTTTAGTTAAATACATTTCCTGATCATTTATAAGTAAATCGTCCTGAAAAAAAGGACGCTTAACACTAATTTATTAGTTATCCACCTTTCCTAACCATTTATATCTAAATCGTCATAAAAGGACGATATCATGAAATTATTAAAACATTGACTCTTTAACTATAAATCAAGTGATTATTTCAAAACATTTCGGTGCTTATTTAATATGCAAGACAAAATATTTCATTGTACATAAGAGCTATTACCTTTACTGCTTAATGAAAATCAAATGGTGGCTACTATTGCACTATTTCCAGGAACTCGTTTTATTTTTTTTTGTAACCAGTAGAGTATCCTTATTGATTTATGAAAATTCTCGTAACAAGATATTTGTGAAATTAGGTTATATGTTGTGCTACTTAGAACTTGAAATTAGATTACAGTTACTGAAAAATATTAGTTACATAAAGTTACTAGAACCTAAATTAAAAATGATTTCATTTGAAATAAATAGAAGAGGGAACGAAGAGCTCTAGAAACAAAAACTGTTTAACGATGTTAGGATTACAAGAAGATGTATCGTACTGATATTAATAAAATTATCTAAAGAAGAACTTAATACATTCATTTATATCAAAAGAATAAGCGTTACTAACCAACGCAGTACTCAATTTGTGCAGTTTGGATTTTATTAGTCCAAACAATTTGATATCCTTTGTAACATTGACACTTAACAATTCCTTCATCGTCAGAACACGAACTAGGAGTAGGACAGAAGTTAGGTTTGTTGTCTTCATCGCATCGCTTATACTCTGATAGGTTGTCTTCTAATAAAAGAAAAGGAGAAACAAAAAATTAAGTATTATCATATTTTGTATTCCAGAATACTATTTGACACTGTGTTAAAGAAAATGTATATTGTATTATTATGGATTGTTTCCAGTCTCCAAATTACTAAAATACAATAATTTACTGTACAAGGTTAAAAAATGGTAAAAAACCCGATGAGACTGGAAAACAGTCTCATACACTCTACATGTTTCGACGTATACTACTGAGTCATCCTCAGGAGTGTAATGTTTTGCAAAAATAACATTTATTTATACAATTATCAAAACACCATTTTACATATTAAAGAATTTCACGCCATCTGCCGACAACATCTCCATCAGGTCCACTATCTTTATTCAATAATTTATTTATTTTTTTACATTTAATTATCTCAATAGATTCACGTATATTCATACCAATCAAATCTCCAGGTTGTGCTAAAATAACAATTTTTTCCCATTGAATTGTGTGATTAGTTTCATTAACATGTTCTGCTAAAGGTGAAATAGTAATATTATTATTTTTAACATTTCTTTTATGTTCATTCATTCTGAATTTTAAATTTCTTCTAGTTTGTTCTATATAAACTTTTTTTACATTCACATAACATTTTATACATGACAAATATTTCCATTAAATCAATTTTATCTTTAGTTGTATTAGAAATTGTTTATCGGTTTGTATATCGGAAATATTATGTATTTGTTTTTTAAATGTTTTCATTACTTGACAAGATAAACCAGGTATATCTCTAAACAGTCTTTCTTACTTATTTTCAGCAAATGGTTTTAGCTTAATATTTTTATCCCTGTTTTTTTAGTTTTATGACAGCTCTGTCAACACCATATGACATATCATATATACCTATCTTTATAAAACACTGGTCACTGTCTTCAAACTGAATACAAATGATACTTACTGAATTTTTTGATACTATTAGTTGAAACAACCAAACTCGGTGGAATCACGCAGACTTCTTCTGTACCTTTACAAACTCCTTCAACGCTTAAACGATTTATTGGAACTTCTTTGGAAGTAAATTGAATGGAAATTTCATAATCAGCTTTTCCCTTATTCTCTCCCCTAAAATACAAAATCAACTTATGAGAAAATGTCCTATTTTTAAAATATATAAATAGTAATAATAATTGTGAACCGTAAACTATTTTTTCTCTTGTGTTTATTTGAAGGTTTTAATGATACATTTGATATTGAACTTCTAGGAAGCTGACTTGATATGAAGGAATAGGGAATGGGAAGAATGAATATGATCCACATCTTCAGTCCCCACCTACTTATTATACCTTTTAAACTCGATCGTAAAAAGGAAGTGTACGTCATCAACCAAGAAATATCTTCCATAAATAAATAGTTTTTATGACCCATCCATTGTCACAATGTTTCGAAATATATCGAAATAGAAACGTAATGTATTTATTAACATGAAAATAAATAACAGCTTTTCAAAAAACTCTTGATATACAAACTTTTAAATTTGATTTTCAAAGAAAATTCTCTAAACAGAAAATCATTGTTAACTCGATGTATAATTGTTGAATTTCTAGATCAAATCATTGTTAACTAGTTGTATATTTGTTGAATTTCTAGATCAAATCATTGTTAACTAGTTGTAT
>NW_013667722.1:203860-206170 GCF_000517525.1 Limulus polyphemus
CTTCCTTAACATAATATTTTGTTCTAAGTTTAAGGAAGGCTTGGTAGAATGTGTTGTACTAACGTTAAAAGATTTACTCATAATACTTCCTTAACATAATATTTTGTTCTAAGTTTAAGGAAGGCTTGGTAGAATGTGTTGTACTAACGTTAAAAGATTTACTCATAATACTTCCTTAACATAATATTTTGTTCTTAGTTTAAGGAAGGCTTGGTAGAATGTGTTGTACTAACGTTAAAAGATTTACTCATAATACTTCCTTAACATAATATTTTGTTCTTAGTTTAAGGAAGGCTTGGTAGAATGTGTTGTACTAACGTTAAAAGATTTACTCATAATACTTCCTTAACATAATATTTTGTTCTTAGTTTAAGGAAGGCTTGGTAGAATGTGTTGTACTAACGTTAAAAGATTTACTCATAATACTTCCTTAACATAATATTTTGTTCTTAGTTTAAGGAAGGCTTGGTAGAATGTGCTGTACTAACGTTAAAAGATTTACTCATAATACTTCCTTAACATAATATTTTGTTCTTAGTTTAAGGATGGCTTGGCAGAATGTGCTGTACTAAGTTAAAAGACTTACTCATAATATATCGTTTTTAGTTTAACGCAGAATGTGCTCTAATAAAATATACTTTTTTAATAAAGCGTTTTTGCTAGGAGTCTTGTGGTGGACGACGCCTCATTGTCTATGTTGGAGATTTCAGTGTAGAGACCTAAACGTTGTCTACCACGTGACTCCAGTCAAAAAAAGTCCATCAGAGGCCCAATGTTAACAATATTCTTATCACCCTTACAGTATGTGCAAGATGAAATTAACAATAGCGTTTAATGAACTATTAACGGATGTTTTCTTAACCATTCATATATATATATATATATATTAGTTTTCGTTTGCTGTGGTTATATAAAAAATATTCAGCTTACACTTTCTTCGATTTTATCTTTTACTTTATTCCTGGTTGAATCAACACTTTCTGCAAATGCTCTTACGCTATCGTCTACAGTAGGTTCTTCAATTATAACGATTGTTCCCTTGTAAGTACTGGTGGCTAGAAACAAAGATATTAACACAACTAAACACGTGCGATTATCAACTCTCAGAAATAAATATATATATGTACTTATTAAGTTATATAATGGGATAATAATCTTTAAACAAAAGTCGTAATATAAAACTGTTTACGTAAATTGAGTGATAATAAATTGTTAAAGATAGCAACCATATTACCAATAAAATAATTGCACTTACAAATATATATATATATAGGAAATAATATTAAAAAGAGCAAAAAATTAAAATTAAAATAAAACCCACAGTACAACTTATTTCTTAAATAATGAACACACGACCTGATATCATATAAATGGCCGGGTTATCCTACAAAATTACGTTTTTTTTAATCCATTGTAACTTTTTAATGATAAATATGTTATTTTCAAATTATAGTTTATATTTGTTTCTCTAATTGGGAGAATTAAATTTTGTTTTTTGGAATCAATTCTTATGTTTAATGAGGGAGTATTCCAACACGCCCACAAAATCGTTTATTACACGACGTTTTCGGCGAAAGCTTTTTCTCTGTGTTAATGTAAAACCTTTTTAATATCACAGTTTTAGTAACACTGTTATATTGCAGCTAAAGTACCCTTTATCTTTAGCTGTTACACGCTAACAAACTCGACTGAAACCATCAAACTCAACACGACTTATCAGCGAAGAAAAAAAAAGAAAGACGTATAGTCCTGATATAGTTGCTAATTATATATATATCTCTCCAACACTGCAGTTGCCAAACAGAGAGAAACAAATCCAATTTCTATAAAAACGAAAATAATCACGCCTAATATTTTAATGATACACTAGGAAACAAGAGAATTTTTTGATGATCACGCAGGTATTTTTTTAAGCACGAAGTTACACAATGGGTAATCTGTGCTTTCGTCCACCACGAGTATCGAAACCCAATTTTTAGCCTTATAAGCCCTCAGACTGACCCCTGAGCCATAGAGAAGCTCATGCAGTTAAACGTATTCGCCACATGACATAAAGTAATTAAGAAACCCTAAACTTAGATAATATGCTATAAGTCAAGCATCAAAATTAGATATTAGAAGACAAATATATACATACATACACACACAACGTCTTGGTAGTTTTTTAGGGATAATATATTCATAGAATGTTTTCTTCTTTTTCTTAAGTTTCTTTTATTCACTCATCACAACACAATAGTCTCACCATTACTAGAAACTAATATAGTCTCACCATACTAGAAACTAATATAGTCTCACCATACTAGAAAC
>NW_013667722.1:207082-210709 GCF_000517525.1 Limulus polyphemus
TTTCGTAATATATGAAATGTTGCATATGACTAAGCATTATAACATGGAAATATCTTATATACATATTTCGTAATATATGAAATGTTGCATATGACTAAGCATTATAACATGGAAATATCTTATATACATACGTACTAGCATTATCATAAAACCACATAAAGGACCGTTTAACTTCTATTTAAATTGACCATAAGTTGTTACTTACAGAAAAAAATAAGTTAAAATCTTTGTTTTAGAACAAAACCAAATTTGACTGTCTGTTGCGTCAACCGCGGGTAATCGAATTACGGATTTTGGCGTTGTAAGTCCAGGGGACAAGTTAAAATTATCAAGATGAAGAAATAGTTTACAATGTTCAATGAACTTAATTGAAACCATGATAAACGTAAAATAATTTTATCGTAATTAATGCATGTAAAACAAAATTACATTACAATTAAACTTTACATTCAAATGTTTCTTAATATAAACTAAAAACAATATAATAAATCAAATTAAACAAATTAACAAGATAAGTGACATTATTTCAATTTCGTACCTAAAGTAACAATACACGTGTTTTAAAAAAATAAACCCACCGCGTCTAACACGTATCATCAGTTACCTTTAAGTTTGTTTGTTTGTTTTGAATTTCGCTCAAAGCTACACGAAAGCTATCTGCGCTAGTCGTCCCTAATTTAGCAGTGTAAGACTAGAGGGAAGGCAGCTAGTCATCACCACCCAACGCCAACTCTTGGGCTACTCTTTTACCAACGAATAGTGGGATTGACCGTCACATTATAACGCCTCCACGGCTGATTACTTTTAAGTAAAACTAATAACAGACGATGTAAAAGACTCCAATTGAAAGCAATTAATGATAAAAGATTACACTCAACAAAAGAATAAACATTGTGAACAAAAGCGTAACTTACACACACACTTTCCATCATTGACCTCTTCTGTACCTACAGGACATTCACATTCGTAGCCTAACTCTTCATCTTCGTTAATTTTACATAGAGCATTTTTTCCACTGCAGTTCCGGTATCCGTCGTTGTCTTCGTCACACAACGGTTTTACTTTAAAAAAATATATTCAGTGAATATAATATTGATTTTCGAATTCAAGCGCAAACAATTTATTTACTTATGTCTGAAGAACCTGATCCAACAGAGTTTAAAATTCATCATTGATCCAACAGAGTTTAAAATTCATCATTGATCCAACAGAGTTTAAAATTCATCATTGATCCAACAGAGTTTAAAATTCATCATTGATCCAACAGAGTTTAAAATTCATCATTGATCCAACAGAGTTTAAAATTCATCATTGATCTCGTCTTTTTACAGCTCCGATAAATTAGTTTGTTTGATGTCACTAACGGATCACATATAAACATACTAGTTAATCATAGCTTTAGATCAGCGTTTCTCAACATTTTCGATACTATAAACCAATTCGCTGCCTCCCTAAGCTGTCGTGGACCACTGAAATGCAAGTACAACGAAAACCATTACGATTCACTTATGAATATTCTGTCGGTTTTTGTTTGTTTTCGGCAAAGTGTTTCTGAGGGATCGGCGCCGGATAGTGGACGGTGGTTGAGAAACACCACTAAAGACAATACGATTGGGGGTTTATAACCTTGAGAATTTCGTTAATTAAATAAGTAGACATAATTATTAGAGGTACGTTCAAAACAACTAGGTTTATGTTTAAAAAATACACAAAAATATATCTTTGTTGGACCACAGAAGTATTAAAAATAAAACTATTGTACTCTCGTGTCTTGAAGAACGTGCCTAGCTTATAATAAAATTACGATTTGGTTTGAATTTCGCGCAAAGCTACACGAGGGTTATTTGCGTTAGACGTCCCTAATTTAGCAGTGAAAGACTAGAGGGAAGGCAGCTAGTCATCACCATCCGCAGCCAACTCATGGGCTACTCTTTTACCAACAAATAGTAAGATTGACCGTCACATTATAACGCCCCCACGGCTGAAAGGGCGAGCATGTTTGGTGGGACGGGAACTCGAAACTGCGACTTGTGTGTTAAGCACCCTAATCACCTGGCCAAGCTGGGCCTAAAATTACGTACTAAACACTTAAATGGAATTGTAAAGGAAGTACTTATTGTTTGTTTGTTTTTGAATTTCGCGCAAAGCTACACGAGGACTATCTGCGCTAGCCGTCCCTAATTTAGCCCCCACGGCTGAAAGGGCGAGCATGTTTGGTGTGACGGGGATTCGAACCCGCGACCCTCAGATTGGGAGTCGAGCGCCCTAACCACCTGGCCATGCCGGGTCGCGGAAGTACTTAATCTTGTATATAAAAAAATAGGGCTTCATATTCTATTTGCTACCATTCATTTAGTTAATAAAGATTTTGTCTAAAACGTTCGCTGCTTGAACTGCATTCCTACAGATATCGTATTGCTATTGTTCAACAGCTAAATTTTATTTTTTATAATATCGACCATCAGCAATCTATGAGGGGCTTTTTTCTATATTTCGCGCAAAATTTCTCGAGATCTGTCTGCGCTAGCCGTCCATAACTTTGAAGTATTAAACTATAGGGATGCAACTATTCAACACCAACTACCGCCAACTAACGGTCTACTTTAATTGGATATTGGGTTTTAATTGTCACTCTTATAACACACCCACAGCGACGAGGTGCGGAACGCGATTATATATATATATATGGCAGTAACGAGGCGCGAGCCATGAAACCTCAGCCCACCACACTAACCACTGGTCTGCGCTCGGCCCAACATACGAAGCACACAAGCATCATATACTAGTCAGGGGATAGGTGATAACGCCTCCGATAGATGTCACTCTGTTACATTTCCATCTAAACAACATATTTCTTTCTGAAGAAATGTGTTCATTGTCCAACGAACTACAAAGGTACCTGCTTTAAGGTGTTATAAATATCTATCTGTAAGTTATGACAACTTAACCCTTAACTTACTTTTACAACGGCCGCTTTCTTGATCCAGTTCGTACTTTCCTTCACACACACATTGAAAACCAGTTTCAGTTGATTTACAGTCCCCGGGACATAAGCTTTTGTCTTCGTTGTCTTCATTCCACTTTTGACTTCCGCAGTATTCTGATCAAAAACAAACTTTAATATATAGATATAACTAACTAGAATTTGAGTTCTAATGTTTGTTTTTTTACAAATAGGAAGAACATGGTTAACGACGATTGTTTGTTAGTTTATTTCTGAGCAAAGCCATGTTGAGCTATCTGCTGTGTCCACTGCGGGGAATCTAACCCCGGATGTTTGCTTTGTAAGTCTATAGATCAACCGATATCCCACCGAGGATAATTAACGATGAGTATTTAATCTGAAACACTAGGTACGTTTGTAAATATTTTCTGTAATACTGTTACGTCTCCGTGTGTTAATTAATTTTCCGTAACTTCGTTCCGACGAAACTTAAGCGACACATGTTCTTTACTTAATAAAACTGGTTTATTCTTTCCGAATATAACTCTGCGATACACTTAATCTCAATACTCGCGCTAAAACAACACTGTAACAACGAACGTCAATAATACTTCCGACTGCAGTTCAATTACTCACTGTCTATCTACCCACCTCACATTCCCCTCCTTTATATATACTAGCCC
>NW_013667722.1:210839-212275 GCF_000517525.1 Limulus polyphemus
AGAGCATTCCCGAAAGAACAAGATAGTTCTAGAAACTAGAGGGCGCCACAGTGGTCACGTGACTCGCTGACGCAACAATACTTGTTACAGCAGATAATTGTTTAGAAAAAAAAAACGTTTCTTGGTCAAAGAAAAGTGATTCGGATTAATCCTCTACATTTCTGCCTATTCACGAAGAACGTAAAATCATTACTTATATGAATGCCATTAAAAATATAGGTCCTTATATTATTTTATGTACGTAAAATGGCATTAAATATTAGTGTCCAGAAGAAAATTATTTCAGCTACCAAACCACGGTGTATGATGTAAGTAAACGTTTACTATAAACATTAATTTCTGATGCAATTTTTTTCGTTAAAAAATTTAAATACTGGATATAGCCAAATGTTTATTGACCAACATGAATTATGATGCACACAAACGCCCAGTAACAAAAACGAGCTTACAAACATGGTCGAGTCTTTCATATTCAGGAATAGATATCCCACAGTGACTTTTGTAGGGATGAAAATTGCATGTTTAGAATTGAAGCTCATGGCCTATCGCAGAAGAGTCAAATTTGTGTTTCAAAGTATTAATACCTCATGATGTTCAGGATTAGACATCCAACAGTGACTTTTGTAGGGATGAAAATTGGATGTTTTTAACTGGATGAATCAAATGCATCAAACATCTTGAAAAAGTAACGGGTAGAAATTCTGTAATTCATACATTTACAAAAAGTGCCTAAAAACACGTTGTAGTAGTAAAACAGTAGTAGAAAAGGGAAACATTAGTTTTAATTCAGGGAACGTGGGGAATTATATTTATACTAATTTTGTGGTCAAATTAATATCTTTATTATAATAATATTTCGTTAAATACAGAATTTCTAGAATAATACAAAAGAATTCTAATCGCAGACACATAAATCGTCTTAGGCTTAACATTAGTTAAGCCTTTATTAAGTAACGCCTATATTTGATAAAGAGATAACTAAACACTATAATTTGTGTACGTTTTTTGCTTTAGTTTGGTTAGGGCTAAATTTTAGCGTAGTTAATACTATGAATAAATAAAGTTATAGTTTTATTCTACGACCCGACGTTAGACATTTTTTTTAAAAAAACTTCGATAAGCTTTTAATATGTAGTTGTACAAAATGTCTACTGGAATATATTTACATCCGCTTTTCTTTACATAGGTTGAAAAGCGCGTGCGCATGCGCATTTAAATCGTAAGGTGTGCATGCATTTTCACGACAGAAAATACTGATTATTACTCTAATATATTACAACAAAAGAAGTAGGACCTTCGTTCATTTATAGAACGGTTGTTGTTTGTTTGTAGTTAACCACTCTATGGGCTATCTGTGCTCTGCACACCACGAGTATCGAAACCCGATTTCTAGCTGTGCCACTGGGGGACATATAGTTTGTTTGTTTGTTTGTTTG
>NW_013667722.1:213019-223894 GCF_000517525.1 Limulus polyphemus
ATTTTACCAACGAATAGTGGGATTGACCGTCACATTATAACACTCCCACGGCTGAAAGGGCGAGCATGTTTGGTGTGACGGGGATTCGAACCCGCGACCCTCAGATTGCGAGTCGAGTGCCTTAACCACCTGGCCATGCCGGGCCTGGGACGTATAGATAGGCGAAAGTGATTCTTTGCTTATTTCGTTAGGCTAAGTTAGGACAATTTATTAGCTTTACTATATGTTTATATATAAGAATATTTAGATTTATATAGTCACCCCAGGCGATAAGAAGAATACACGTAATAAAGTTTTACGATTGAGAAGATCAGGAGAAGAAACTTATTTCTAGAAAGTTCTATTTTTAGAACACTAAGTGAATAACGCCTTCTATTTTGCATTGTCTATTCGGATAAATAGTGTTTCTTCACACAAAATTGGTTAGTTGTAGTATGAAAAATTGAAAGTACAATCAAGAATGAAGGTTTGGTTTGTTTAAATTTCGCGCAAAGCTACACGAGAGCTATCTGCGCTAGCCGTCCCTAATTTAGTAGTGAAAGACTAGAGGAAGGCAGCTAGTCATCACCACCCAACGCCAACTCTTGGGCTACTCTTTTACCAACGAATAGTGGGGTTGACCGTCACATTATTACGCCCTCACGGCTGACAGGTCGAGCATGTTCGGCGTAAAGGGGGATTCGACCCTCAGATTGCGAGTCGAGAGCCCTAACCACTAGGCCATGCCAGGCCCGAAAATAAAGTTCAATATGTTTTTTTAAGTACAATATCTAAGTAACGATCAATGTGTTTTATATAAAACATTTATGTAAATGTTAATATATTTCGTAGATAAATAATTGAACAAAGCAGTAAAAAGAAAAGAAAAAAAAAACGATACGATCAGTTTACTTACGAACACAGCTTTGATTTCCGTCTTTCTGTTCTAGAATATACCCTAATTTACATTTACAGCTATTCTCGTTGCCAGTTTTCATGCACGTGCCTCCGTCACCACAATCTAAATCACATTTGTCTTCTTCTTTCAGCTCTAAGAGAGTTTAAAGAATAAATAAATATATATAGTCGACAGCAATAATAATAATAATAAAACTGGTATTCAACGTATAATTATACATTAAATTAAATCCAAGTTTTTCCACATCCAGTTGAATATCATTTTAAACGTTTTGTTGTAAAAATCTCAGTCTGAGTAAATAATCTCATTTACAGCGACAAAAAAGCTAGCGTTGAGCAATAGGATCTCTCCTGCAATATTTCAAGCTTTCTTCTCCTACAACCTAAAGAAAGGACACCAACGTTGCTATTATTTTTTCTCCTACAAGATCATTTTCTCTGAAGCTATGAAAAGACAGGATAAACTTGGTTCTCTATTTATGGGTTTATTTGTTTTGTGGTCCACATTCCTATAAGTATTGGTTAACCCTAGTAGAATACCAGTACTTCATACGGGGTGCTTATATTTTGTGATAACTTGTAACTCATATTTGGTGTCACATCTTACCGTGGATCATCTGTACCAAAAATGAGCAAGATTTGATTATTCGACATATACGATTTGTTTCATATCTTAACCTCTGAATGTAATCAAAACAAGAACACATGTGCATATGGTTTGCGTTCGAAATATCGTACTTTAAAATCCAAAATCCAAACAATTACATGAAATAACTTAATAAATAAATAAGATCTAGATGAGGCTCATATCAGTACAAAACAGAAGAAGAAAGAAAAGTTCCTAACTACCCTGCTGCAAGATGGAAGTAATACTATAATAATAAAGTAATATCAAATAATGGGATACTTTAATTTGATAAATGAGGACAAAATATAAAATAATGGGATACTTTAGTTTGATAAATGAGGACATAGTATAAATAATGGGATGCTTTAATTTGATAAATGAGAATATAATATAAAATAATGGGATACTTTAGTTTGATAAATGAGGACATAATATAAAATAATGGGATACTTTAATTTGATAATTGAGGACATAATATAAAATAATGGAATATTTTAATTTGATAATTGAGGACATAATATAAAATAATGGGATACTTTAATTTGATAATTGAGGAGCAAATATCAAATAATGGGATACTTTAATCTGGTGAATGAGGACATAATATAAATAATGGGATACTTTAATTTGATAAATGAGGACAAATATAAAATAATGGGATACTTTAATTTGGTGAATGAGGACATAATATAAATAATGGGATAATTTAATTTGATAAATGAGAACATAATATAAAATAATGGGATGCTTTAATTTGGTAAATGAGGACATAATATAAGTAATGAGATGCTTTAATTTGGTAAATGAGGACATAATATAAAATAATGGGATAGTTTAATTTGATAAATGAGGACATAATATAAATAATGGGATACTTTAATTTGATAAATGAGGACATAATATAAATAATGGGATGCTTTAATTTCGTAAATGAGAACATAACCAATTAACCTTTTAAAGAGAGGTAACCAAAGCAACTAATTTTAAGACAAAGTTATAGGTTTTAAGCTATACTTAAATTATGTTCTTAAGAATCAGCAACCGTGATCAAATTAACCAATTTTAAGCTAAAACTATATGTTTTAGGCCTTTTCAGTTACTCTCTTAGGAAAAAGTAACCAAAATATCCAATTTCAAGTCAAGACTATTAGTTTTAAGCCCAAATAAACAGTCAAGATTTGACATTCACAGTTAACAAGCAATGAAAAATATCTAGATAAGTGACATTTAGTGCAACTCAGTCAACTCATTGTAACATTAAATAAACAAACACAAGAACTGGCGAATAAAGGGAACAACACAAGATTTTTTAACATACCACATTTTCCATCTTTGTCAGTGAACGGATCTTCACACGTACAGTTGTATCCATTCTTATTGCCTTCAGAAACATCTTCTGGTGTACATCTCTCAAAATCTTTACATGGATTATTGACGACACAGATGGCTGTGTGAATATAGACGCAAATTAGAATTTTTAGGATGTTACTTAGATACCCCCCAAAAAAAGAAAAGTTTTAGCATCACGTCTGTAAATAATTTATCGAGTTTCACATAAGAGACTAACTAAAATAATAATGCGTGTCACATCACGATTAAACTTAGTGAAAAAAGTGTAGTTGGTATATCAGATTTCCAGTGAAACTTTACCAACTTAACACCTCAGCAATTAGGAAAAAAAACTATAATATCGTGCTTTAAACCAGAATTTTTTTAAATAGATTTATCTTCCATTTTTTCGTTAGATGTTTTTCACACAGTTGAAAGATACACATATATCTGATACATTTTATTAAATACCTAATGGACAATATATGATTTATAAGAAAAATTGTACTTATAGATTTAGTTTCTTTTACACTGAAATCTAATCAAAGATTTTAATTTAAATCTTGCAATATTCTTACACTGAAAATAAAATACCAACGAACCACCAATGAAACGTTCCGTTTGAGGTTCTGTATTTCCTCCACGAATATGTCAACCAATGACGATACTGAATCTTTATTTAAAGCAGTTTATTTTTTAGTCGTTCAATAAAACATGTTTGTGGTGGAATAGTTTGGCTGACAGTGAAGGATGGTATAAAATATTACTTACATGTGCATTCGTCTCCAATCTTTACATAGCCCGCTTTTACATTTACAGCTTGTTTTCTGTGGAGAATCATCATGGGATAACAAGTATAGGATTTGTTAGTCGCTGTCAGAAACTATGATTTCCATTTGAAGACGTTATGGGATAACAAGTATAGGATTTGTTAGTCGCTGTCAGAAACTATGATTCCCATTTGAAGACGTTATGGGATAACAAGTATGGGATTTGTTAGTCGCTGTCAGAAACTGACTCCCATTTGAAGACGTTAATTAGATAACAAGTATGGGATTTGTTACTCGCTGTCAGAAACTATGATTCCCATTTGAATATGTTTTGGGATAACAAGTTTGGGATTTGTTACTCGCTGTCAGAAACTATGATTCTCATTCGAATATGCTATGGGATAACAAGTTACATTCTTTGTCCAACTTAGAACTGTTGTTCTTTTTCGACTAATATCAGCTCCCTTGAGCCAAGTTAGGTCGATGATGGATAATGATATCCAAAACGAGTCAGTTTAGTACTTCTAAGCCAAAGTGATCGTGGTTACAATAAAAAAAAACTTGAACATTACATAGAGTTAGATGTGTAGACTAACTTGAAAAGTCTGTTTATATATGAAACATAAATTGTCTTGTTAATGACCATTTAAGATAAAATAGATCTATAACGCAGACTATTTTGAAACATTAAATTTCATTTTAATACTAAATATCGCATCTCTTTTAATTTGGATAAATAAAGATTATTGTCTATTAAATTTGCATATGCGTTATTAATTTATATAGCCAAAAACTACTGTGAGGAAACAAAATGTAAAGAAAGCGAAGTGTGCGTCGAAGGACCATTCAAATGGGAATCATAGTTTCTGACAGCGACTAACAAATCCCATACTTGTTATCCCATAACATATTCAAATGGGAATCATAGTTTCTGACAGCGACTAACAAATCCCATACTTGTTATCCCAAAACATATTCAAATGGGAATCATAGTTTCTGACAGCGACTAACAAATCACATACTTGTTATCCCATAATGTATTCAAATGGGAATCATAGTTTCTGACAGCGACTAACAAATCCCATATCAATTTGTTTAAGCACTTCCTTTTTTTCATGCCCATTTGAGGAGTTTATGTGAAAAAATTAGAGCTGCTTGTTGACATTATATGTAAAGTTCACAGGTAAATTTATTTACCCATACATGTTGCCCCATGTCTGAGAGGTAAGATTGTTGGCTCACGACGCTAAAATTCGGGTTTCGGCGTTCGTGATGAGCAGGGCACAGATAGCCAATTCTGTAGCTTCGTACTTAACAAGAAGCATCCAATTAACCAACCTCTAAATTCTTAATTACAACGTATTTATAAAAGTTATGAACGTGATTTTTAATTGCTATATCTACAGACATTTAAAGTGGGTAGGTGTTACTTCACTATTGACTTATATTTACCGCTTAAACGTGGGAAGTAAAACTAGTAAGGATTACAGGTATGTAATATTACATGAAAATCATCTCATTTACAGAAATAGTTTCACATCCATTATTTTATTACATCAGAACTAGGCAATGGGCTATTTGCGATTTATCAGAACTAGACAATGGGCTATTTTCGATTTATCAGAACTAGGCAATGGGCTATTTGCGATTGCTCACCGCGGGGAAATCGAACCGCAGAAAACCTACCACTAACACACCAGGGGGCGATTCACGCAATGACTCTCTCTCAGTTTAGGCACGATTAAGTAAAAAATGTCTACAGATGCACCTACCATACTTACTATATATTTCTATTAAAACATCACAGCTACATAACTTACATACAAGACGAAAAACATATATATATATATAAAAATCACATATTTAGAGATGTTTCGCCTCAGTTATATTGAATATCATATTACAATTATATTGCACAGCAAACACAGACATAAAGGGCTTATGGTAAAACGTACTATTATACTTTTATTATATTTCCTGTACGCTAAAGATATAAATAAACATAACTGAAACTGACCAAATATTTGTGCAGTTTTAAAACCAAACTAACGGTCATTACTAAATCTTAAGCTATATTATGTGCACTTGTTATAGTAATACTTCACTAAGAAATATAACTGTTTGTTCAATTGAAATGTTTATTCTGTAGGAAAAAATAAAGGCAAGTAGGCTATATAATGAAATTTAAATCGTTAGATTAGTTTTTTGGAAGATAACAATAATCAGAGTATTTTAATCGGTTTAAAATGTTCGTTAATGTGATATTTCTACAGATGCCCAAATTCTAGGTTTCCGCTTTATTTTCCAAAATTCATTTTTCTTATAGAGTAATTTAAAATGATAAATTATTCAAAGGTGCCCCCCCCCCAGTGGCACCGCGGTAAGTCTGCGGACTTACAATGCTAGAATCCGGGTTTCGATACCCTTGGTGGGCAGAGCACAGATAGCCCACTGTTTCTCTTTGTGCTTCATTACAAACAAACAAACAAGATTATTTAGCCCCCCCCCAGTGGCACAGTGGTAAGTCTGCGGACTTACAATGCTAAAATCCGGGTTTCGATACCCGTGGTGGGCAGAGCACAGATAGCCCACTGTGTATCTTTGTGCTTAATTACAAACAGTCTTCAATGGTTTAAAAATGTTATGTCACTATTTACAATCCATATATTCATACCATTAAGATTAAGTTAGAACATAATTTTAAATTTTTAAATCAATTTAAAAATAATTAAATTTGGATCAAATTGTTGGAAACGCATTTACACATAACGAGATTGAAAATGTATTAATTAGGTAATTTAATTATAAACATATTATGACACATTATCTGTCTCGTATTCGCTCAATTTCATCTTTTAAAATTAGTAATGCATAATTTTATGATAAAACAAAATATGAAGAACATTTCACACACACACACACAAAAAAACTTCGTCTTTGAGTTTACTATTCTTACGTTTGCATTTACCGTCGTCTTCTGTGTACTCTTCCTTACACTCACAAGTTACATTGTCGTCTTTTATTACACACTTTCGCCTTCCATCACATAATTTCCATTTACAAGGATCTGGATAAAAACAATGATTGAATTGTATGTATATTTGCTTTTTTCCAACTTATCTAAAACATCGTATCACCAATACGCATTGAAAGTCTACAGTTATAAAAGAACAAAGGTCATTTCAAACTTATCTAAAACATCGTATCACCGCAAAACAAATACGCATTGAAAGTCTACAGTTATAAAAGAACAAAGGTCATTTCAAACTTATCTAAAACATCGTATCACCACAAAACAAATACGCATTGAAAGTCTACAGTTATAAAAGAACAAAGGTCAGATAAAGTTCTACTTTCCCTCACAACACCATAGTTTTATATTCAATGTCATATTACTTTCAAACAGATGTAAAAATAAAACAGGTCTGCGATGTTTTTATAGTAATTCCTGTACGTTGAATCCGAAAATGATATCCATTTTTCTCCATCGCGTTTAGATTTTTCACAAAACGTCATAACGCAGTACATAAAAGAAAGACCACAACACGTAGTTTTGAGACTAAATGACGTAGATTTCACACACACACACACACATAAATCAGGATGAATGAAGATGTATATTCGTTTGTCATCAATGTTATTCCCTTTTCTTCAGTTGGTTCATATTTTTATTAACAAACATCATAATAAAAAATATTCATCTTCCCGATTTGTAAAAAATCCTTGAGTGATAGAAAAACAATTAATATTAGTTTCGAAATCTGCGTAGCTGAATTATGGAAAATCCGTTATTAAAACCAAAACAATTAATATGAAGTTTAAATTTGCAGGCTTGTGTTATTGACACAAAACGTTATAGTTTCATATTGAATTCTTTATTATATTTAAAATACAAATATCCACATTTGTTCAAATTATTGGATAGGATTTTTGGAGTTTTATTCTATCCTGCATTCTGACTTCGTCTTTAAAGTAAATGAGTATTAACATATTTGTGTTATAAGTAAACGAGTATTAACATATTTGTGTTATAAGTAAATGAGCATTAACATATTTGTGTTATAAGCAAATGGGTATTAACATATTCGTGTTATAAGTAAATGAGTATTAACACATTTGTGTTATAAGTAAACGAGTATTAACATATTTGTGTTATAAGTAAATGAGTATTAACATATTTATGGTATAAGCAAATGAGTATTAACATATTCATGTTATAAGTAAATGAGTATTAACACATTTGTGTTATAAGTAAATGAGTATCAACAAATTTGGGTTATAAGCAAATGGGTATTAACACCTTTGTGTTATAAGTATATGAGTATTAACATATTTGTGTTATAAGTAAATGAGTATTAACACATTTGTGTTATAAGTAAATGAGTATTAACATACTTGTGTTATAAATAAATGAGTATTAACACACTTGTGTTATAAGTAAATGAGTATTAACCCATTTGTGTTATAAGTAAATGAGTATTAACATATTTGTGTTATAAGTAAAGTTGTAAAATACATTCCAATAAATGAAGTTAGTGTGTCATTTAACCCAACATCAGTACTCTGAAATGTGTGGTGAAAATCAAGTTAACCGAAGAAACGTCCTTAAGGAGAATTTGGAAACAAAACTTCTGATGATAATGTGTTTTTTGTGACAAATTTTAGGCCTATTGATTTCTAGCACTTCGCAGCCTTTCGGTTTTTAAACTGTAACTTTTAGAACAGTAGACCTCCGTTTTAGTTAATATTGCTATTACTATTTTTAAACCTCTATAATAAACACTAACCCATTAGCTTTCTTTGCTACAGATATTAATATTTTTACAACACGTAAACCAATATATTTAGTTAAAGCGGTTACTTTTCTGGATGTATTACAGGTCCATTAAATGTTGTACAAAAAATGGTATTGTGCTGTAAGTTAGAACAATCAATTTGTAACACTTCTATTTGTTCTAAAAATGGTATTGTGCTGTAAGTTAGAACAATCAATTTGTAACACTTCTATTTGTTCTAAAAATGGTATTGTGCTGTAACTCAGAACAATCAATTTGTAACATTTCTATTTGTTCTAAAAATGGCGGTGCTATTAAATTTACTACGTTCAATATTTCTTAATAAATATCTACATATTACATTGTTGTATACATGATTGAACGTTAATAACAATTATTAGAATATAAAGCAACATTACATTTACAGTTGACTTACTTTTCCTTCACCAAACATACCAACTATAACAATAACAAGAGATGGAAACACGAATTTGTCTTGTTGTGTTGGCTGTAATATATTGATAATGGTTTTTATTAAGCTAATTTTACCAACAAGAAGTTTTAACTGCATTTTTGGTGCCTTATGAAGACACGTATAAAAGGTACATTATCTTATATTACGATTATTTCTTGTCATGACCTAATCCTGGAATTATTTTATATAGAAAAAATAAAGTTAATGAAATAATCATTGAAAAAGTTATAGGAAATTCTACAGAATGAGATGGGTACTAACCTATATCAGTACAGCGAAAATTGGAGTAGTCGAAATACTGGGATTCATCACATTGGCAAACGAAGGTTTTGAGATCATCAATACTTTCGCATGTGACTCCATTACAAGCCTTTTCTCCGTTGTTTCCATCCTCTGGATATTTACAAAAGTCCATTTCTGAACAGGTTTTATTGCCAAACCCAGTCAAACATTCACAACTGTAGTCCATTTCATCACTGTTGGGTTTACAGGTGCCTCCATTCTCACACGGGTTAGGATTACATGGATCTGGATAAATCATTATAAAAAACATAAAACTCTCTTGAGACATACACTTTGGTATAACGTGATATTTTATAACCTGTAGTTATTACACTTTGGTATAACATAATATTTTATAACCTGTAGTTATTACACTTTGGTATAACGTGATATCTTATAACCTGTAATTGTTACACTTTGGTATAACATGATATTTATAACCTGTAGTTATTACACTTTGGTATAACGTGATATTTATAACCTGTAGTTATTACACTTTGGTATAACGTGATATCTTATAACCTGTAATTGTTACACTTTGGTATAACGTGATATCTTATAACCTGTAGTTATTACACTTTGGTATAACGTGATATTTTATAACCTGTAATTATTACACTATGGTATAACGTGATATTTTATAACCTGTAGTTATTACACTTTGGTATAACGTGATATTTTATAACCTGTAATTGTTACACTTTCGTATAACATGATATTTTATAACCTGTAATTGTTACAATTTATAGAATTATGATAATGGTTTAGTATAAATGTTTTAATAGATGCTGAAAATAAGAGAATTCAAATTACTTTTTTACTCACGTTTACTATAAAGAAGCATGGCCCCTCTTTAAATTTAAAATGTTTTATTTTCACCAGAATATAAATTATTTGCTAAATATTCCAAGAAAAGACATGCAACATTTAAAATTAAACGTATTATTTCGTTTATATCTGGTTATACTTTGAATCACAACTCTCTGGCTTATTCATAACGTCATTTTGCCAATGACATCAGTCTACTTTCAAACCTAGCATTAAAGCATCTGGAAGCTGGAAAATCACGAAGTTTCAATTATTTTGTGAATAATCAAGATCTTGGGAATTAACTGATAATATTTCAAAACTGACAAAGAAAGTAGAGATGTAATTGTTAAGCACTACGTCTCAAAAATCGTACGAGAAATACGTTTGAGATATTTTGGTCACATTCTGAGAGTTCAAATGGAACGTCTACCCAGATAACCTATGACATCAATAATATAAGATATTAGAATAAGGGAATAGTCAACAGTATAAATGATATAATTAGACGACTGTTTATGTTTTAGTACATAGTTATACAGTAGGCTATCTGCGAGCTATCAACAACGGGAATCGAGCCCCGGATTTTAGCACTGTAAGTCCGAAATCTTCCCACTGACTCAGTAGTGGACATTCTCAAATAAACGTTCTTAAAATAAGGTCGAATTACACAGGCCTGCGAATTTAAACTTCATTAAAGTTGTTTTGGTTTTAATAACAGATTTTCATAATTCAGCTACGCAGATTTCGAAACTAATATTCATTTTTTTCTATCACGTAAGGATTTTTACAAATCTAGATGAAAAAAAAACTCTTACTTAGACCAAATTATTATTCCGTTTACCACAATTAATATTTTTTATTATTATGTTTGTTAACAAAAATACAAATAAACTGAAGAATTGTTTGTTT
>NW_013667722.1:224766-228786 GCF_000517525.1 Limulus polyphemus
TATTCTCAGTAAGGTATTTGGAACAGTCTGTAGAACGAAACATGTGCTATAGAAATCAGATTATGTAAGGTTTTCCCATGATTGCCATCTTGGTTGAGGTATGGTTGTTGAGTAGTAGTGATCTACATTTCTTGTCCGTAGACATCAAGAAAAAGGACATTGATGTTTGTTGGTCAGGTGTGGTGTGAGTAGTAGATATCTATATCTATAAAAATCTGTCAGTAGACATATAGAAAAAGGACATTAATGTTTGTTGGTCATGTGTGGTGGAAGTGGCCTTTGATTCGGAGCAGACATCTTTCTACATGAAGGTGACATGGTGGACGCAACCCGGGTGTTAGGTTTCAGGTATAGCACGAGCATGCATCAACACTTGAGAATGTTGTCCAGACTGTGTACGTCAGCAAGGATTGGGGTGATCGTTAATAAAAGGAGAATGGATAAAGTCAGTTGTGAAACAGCACCACAAGTGACCTTTAGGGAATGCAAGTATTGTTCTGTTGTGGCCCGTGGACTTTCTTTGACCGGCGTGACATCATTACGAATACGCACATCGCTGTGAAGAGAATAAGAGGCCATATCTATTCCTAAGTTGCTAAATTGCCAGTTGTTCATTAAGTACAACGTATGTCGTGTACGCCTGAGTAAAGTTGTTCGGGATTCATGGTAAAAGTACCTTTAGCGACTGAACATGCTGCCTGAAATACTGAAGTTGCTAAAATCCCTATCTTTTTTTGGTATCAAAAGCTGTGTTGACTTGCATTGGGAGTATAGCCTCATTATTGAGGTCAATTAGATAGAACAGCTCAAAATGATATGTTGTTCCACTTGTAATATTGTATTATGCCTACCACCACTGCTAACGATGGAATAACAATTTTCCGTTCCATCCTGTATTTATATTCCGCCCTGATTTGCACGTAATAGAAATTGGCGTCTCACTGTCATTTTTAGAAAGCAATGTATGTGGAATGTACACAGTTTGCTTGTTTCTTTGTAAGTAAGCACAAAGCTACCCAATGGGCTATCTGAGCTCTGCCCACCACGGGTATCGAAATCCAGTAAATAGCGTTGTAAATCCGCAGACATACACAGTTTGGGCAAGAATCTATTTCACATTCCGTACTGAATTTTATGACCACATAGTTGTTATATAAGAAACTCTTATTGTCTAATTCAAATAAACTAGACACGAAGCTGTTATGATGAAAAAATAACTTATATTAATTTATACATTTGTAGATGAACCTTTTACCATAGGCCTTAATTACAAAATTAGGAAACGTGAATAAAATAAACCTAAAAACTGATATATTTCAAATACAATGTAAAATGTAACACTAAACGCAGATAGTTAAAAGTCAAGAGAGTATTAGAAATAAACAAAATGTTTTGAAAAATAATTATGAATATTAAAAATATATCAAATCGCCAAGAAACCAGGAGAAGGCAAAAAAAAACAACAAACAAAAAACAAATCCCACTTGAAAAATAAAATATTTCAACACTATATGAAAATATAATCATCAGATCGTTCACAAAATGTAAGTTTTATATGAAAATATGATCATCAGATCTTTCACAAAATGTAAGTTTTATATGAAAATATAATCATTAGATCTTTCACAAAATGTAAGTTTTATATGAAAATATAATCATTAGATCTGTCACAAAATGTAAGTTTTATATGAAAATATAATCATCAGATCGTTCACAAAATGTAAGTTTTATATGAAAATATAATCATCAGATCGTTCACAAAATGTAAGTTTTATATGAAAATATAATCATCAGATCTTTCACAAAATGTAAGTTTTATATGAAAATATAATCATCAGATCTTTCACAAAATGTAAGTTTTGATGTTTTCCTGTTATTCTAGAGATCTTAAAGTAAAATATAAGGATGACAATAATATATGACCTTGCGGTTAACATATTGTAATGGGATACGAGGATCTTGGGATCGAGATGTAGTGCAACCAAAACAAGCTTCGCACTTCCACTTGCGGGTACGTTACAACAGTAATAGTTAGTGCAACGTTTCGGTTAATAATAGCTGCTTCAGTATGCTGCTAGCTAGAAGTCCAAAATTAGGGTTGGTTTGTTTCATATATTCGCGAAAAGCTACTCAAGGACTATCTGTGATAGCCATTCATTATTATAAACTGATATACTAGAGGAAAGACAGCTAATCAAAAGAACTCACAGTCAACACTTTCCTTACTCTGGTGGGATTTGGCCAAAAGTGGGAAGCATGTTTTTTGCGTCAATGGGATGCGGACAACGAAGTTTCGCTTCACAATTCAGCAAGTTAACCATCAAAAACAATGATGTCTATGTCTGAAACACAGGAGTTTCTGACCTGACCATTTAGCCCACTGTGTTAATAATGTGGCTTTCAGATAAGCAAATAAATATTGTTATGTAAACCTTATTAGAATGTTGCTTTTAAAGCATTAAAATCTCTAAGCAACAGACAAAATGTAAACAGCCTTCCGAATTAAATGTTCCAAAATATAATTGTTTATCTTTAAGAACAAAATGAAATAAAATATATTTCCCAGATAACTAGAGTATCCTGAAGATATCCTAAATTTCGTCCAAATTCTACTATTGCATTTTTTGCTATTTATTTATGTTTTTTTATAATTATATTATGCCATAGCACGAAACTAGCTTCAACATTTGGTAGACTGATTTTTGTCATTCTAATCATGAATTGGTTGCAATTTCATCACAAACAACGAATAGCAAGTTGACCAGGCTTTTGGTGGTGCATTTTCCATATATAAACAAATTTGCGATTTTTTTTTTTTGCTTATCACAATTCACAAGAAATATTACAGGAAATACTGTAATACTTTATTTGTTTCGTAGCCTAAACAACCAACTAAGTCTAATTACTAATTAGCTACTAAATATTTGGCGTATTAATACACATTACTTATAAAACAGTAATTAGTAATATACATAAAATAGTAAATAATTGTCTACAGCGGGTTAAGTACGTCATATAAAAACAATTTTGGAGCTTCACAACGTCGTTACAGTCTATATCACCACCCTAGTCCAATACAAAAGGCTTGGTCTTAAGACAGTAATCCTAAAACAGATTACGCGTTTCTGCAAGCTTTCCATAATGGATTTAGTGTAAGAGGACGACGGTTTCCCAGTATGAATTTGAAAAGTACGATTGCACAGAAATTTTTAAGGTGCTGGTACCTAATTATACAGAACAATATAAATTCCGGTCATTCTCCAAATGCTTGGGATATGTGACAGTTGATTATGAGATATGATTGGAAGTCTTATCCTGATGAATTCATACCTTGCTTACCTCTTTTCCAGACAGAAATTTTGCTTGATTATGTTTGATACCGGTGGCTTTAGCACATGTATGGCTTTTGACAGTGACCTGTCGTTTTATCGTTCATGGATTGTGTATATAGCATAGAAGATGCCGCATGTTATTAAACCACAGTTTGGGTACGACTTGTTACAGATCTTTTTTTGTGCATGACCCAAGGGCCCCACATTGATCCATATTCATTTATTTTTTCAATGACATGAAATACATGGGATATACCCGCTTTCAAATTTGCAAATCATCGATCTGAACCAATCTGTAGGATCTAAGAGCTGTAACATACTCTTCCCAAAAGTAATCATATTACTTACGAAACGTCAAACAATGTCAAAATATAGTTCAGATAAATATCTTTATATTTATATGAGTTGTAGTTGAAATGCGACTTGCTGATTTGCATACATAAAAACATTCTGACTTAACGTAATCAACAACTTTCATTATGGGTGTGCCATCAGAGTAACGGTCAATTCCCAGTATTCGGTCTAAGAAAAGTAGTACAAAAGTTAGTTGTTGGTGGTATTGACTAGATGCCTTCCAACTAGTATAACGCTAAAAAATGACGGTCGGGTATCGCAGATACATAATTATATATATTAATATATATAATATAATATACTACATTAATCTTGACGAGATATAAAAACAGAT
>NW_013667723.1:0-11190 GCF_000517525.1 Limulus polyphemus
TAATACCGGTCAGCAGCGCGCATTGTTTTCTTCTGACAGTTGAACCGCGAGGTAGTTATTTATCAAGTGATTCTTTGATTTTAAAGAAATATGATTACATGCACAAATACAAATGTGTATGATCATGAAAAAGGTAAGACAACATCCAGAGG
Source organism: Limulus polyphemus (assembly GCF_000517525.1). Taxonomy (NCBI): domain Eukaryota; kingdom Metazoa; phylum Arthropoda; class Merostomata; order Xiphosura; family Limulidae; genus Limulus; species Limulus polyphemus. The sequence continues at coordinate 153 of NW_013667723.1, forward strand.
CGTCGATAGGTGCTTAAAATATTTAGAACTCGGGTCATTAAGCGCGGGAATTTTCGGTGTTTCAGTATGATATCGATCGTGATTTTCTGTTCTGATTTTGCAAGACACCAACTGAGGATTCGGGGTAATGTCATATAGGATCGGGGCACGGGCCCCGTGTTCCAGTGCCTAGAGACGCCTCTGATAACATCTAACAGTCATTGTTATAGTTATCAGTCAGCACACACGTGTATGTGACTGATTAATTTATAACAGCTAAAAAGAAATATTTACTTAACATACATTTCACAGTGCGTTGTTGTGTCTATCAGCTTCAGTAAGCAGAGTCGTACTTTGTTTGTAATTAAGCACAAAGCTACACAATGGGCTATCTGTGCTCTGCCCACCACGGGTATAGAAATCTGGATTCTAGCGTTGTATGTCCGCAGACATACCGCTGTGCCACTGGGGGCTAAATTCTACTTAGTATGTATATTACATACATGGAAGAGGCGTATGCATATGAATATGGTCAGTTGCCTAATTTAAATTAAAACATACGTTCATGCTGTCCGGTAACTCAGCACAAGTCTAAGGTCTTATAACTTGTAAAGCACATGGATTATACGTTTCACCGAGAATTAGAAAATACACGATTTAAAGTTTTCAATAAAGTCGTATGTCGTGTTCAAAACATGATTTTTAAATCAACACTTTTTCTTTCCAATCTATTTTACCTTTTTCACGTAACATTATTTCACTGTTATCTATACATCTATATAACATACTTTGTTCTGTGGTCTCTTTTTATATAGATTAAACATAGGGAAATCAGAAAAATGTGACTTTATAAAATGTTACGCATATTTTGGTGGGGGAATAGTTGGAATGCGGTTTTTAAAAATAACATTTGGGTGTGTTGAATCCATATTTGCTGTTTGTGAAGCTGTATTCTGACTTTACTCTTCAAAATGCTAAACATCGCTTATTTTCCATTAAACCGTCTACTGCAAACCTGACTTTCCACATAATAATACTTTATCCACAATCAAATTTCGTTAAATCTCATGCACCTGCGTTTCTTTCACTAACATGTGACACATTATCATTACGTATCAAGCGTTCCCATTACGAGGCAAGCTATCCTGATCTGCCCTTCTCCAGACTCTATGGGCTGATGATGTCATGAGGACATTCTGTGCATCCAATACTCACGTCTCTTTCATCTGTTCCTGGGTCCTGCTTAACAGTAATTTCTTGCGGCTGCAACACTGGATGTAGGAGCTTACGCTGCCAATGCGGGCGTGTTAATGACACCTGTCACAGTGACCAATAGTGGATATGAATGTGGCTATGGTATATTTTCAAGAGATATTGTGTATTAGTTACAAGATTATATCCGTTTGACGTGGAAATATGTGTCACACGGATTCATTCTTGCCCACAAGTATTTGACTGGAAAACATTATAATATTGAGGGAAGCATTATATTCGCAATTTAAATACTGTAACTAGTGATGGAAAACATTATAATATTGAGGGAAGCATTATATTCGCAATTTAAATACTGTAACTAGTGAAACTATTCTATACCCATGTTAACATCGCCAAATGTGTAGCTGTTGTGTTTATTTTCTGGTCCGTGTTTGAGTATTGCAAGTGTGCAGCTGTTGTGTTTACTGTCGTGTGTTTGAGTATTGCAAGTGTGCAGCTGTTGTGTTTATTTTCTGTCGTCCGTGTTTGTAGTATTGCAAGTGTGCAGCTGTTGTGTTTATTTTCTGCCGTCCATGTTTGCAGTATTGTGTACTTTAGTATTGTAAGATAACTCTGTAACTTGAATTCATTGACGAGTATCGTTAGTATCGTTCTATTGTTATCACTGGGAGTATCTTATTGTTCAGTATTGGGATAGTGTAATTTTTTCAATATCCTGAAAAAGACAGGTTTTCCGTTTTTGTTTTCTGCAGCACAAGTTTGCAGTATTTTGTTGTATAGTATTGTACCACTATTCATTTTTAGAATGCCTGTGGTCATCTCGTTATATAATATATACATATAACATAAATGTAAGCTGCCTTTATTTTGGGTTATTGGTCAAAGTCTTCAAAGATACTTCTTAAAATTTAGGGACCGGCATGGTCAGGTGGTTAGGGAGCTCGGGTCGCGGGTTCGAATCCCCGTCCCACCAAACATGCTCGCCCTTTCAGTCGTGGGGGCATTATAATGTGTCGGTAAATCCCACTATTCGTTGGTAAAAGAGTAGCCCAAGAGTTGGCGGTGGGTGGTGATGACTTGCTGCCTTCCCTCTAGTCTTACACTGCTAAATTAGGGGCGGCTAGCGCAGATAGCCCTCGTGTAGCTTTGCACGAAATTCAAAACAAACAAACAAATCTTAAAATTTAGAGACTAAAGTACATAATAATTTATGAAATCAAAATACAACTTGGTGGACAGGAAATTCAGGTTGTGTAAAAAAGTGCTCATAGAAGTATAATTTTTCCCAAATCCTGGAGCACGTGACATTTTCGGTCTTATAAGGTAGAAGGATAAATTTTATGTCGCTCGTTTAATGAAGGATGTGAATCGCACGCGATTATTTAGGATGCTCAGTTGTTCTTTGGGATGAATGTTGACAAAATGATAAAGTGAAATTTTTGGTACAGAAAGCAAAATGGGTAGACTGACTGGTCAATAATTTTTAATTTTATCGTAACGATGTTTAAAATTGTAATGTATATAGTTTTTAAAATAGTAATTTTCTCGGCATATCTTTAACTTTCAGAATGTTCTGAATAATAACATTAACAACAACTTGTGTCAGTTAGAACCTTCTACAAAGTTTATTATGCTCTAGAGGGATACAGATGTCATGTGTGCACTATATGAAAAACAAATATGCTTTTAATATAGCGCACAAGAGTGTAGAACTTAAGATTCATTTGATTTTTTTTTAAATCTGTAAGATGATTTACAAATAATTTTAACTTTTTTCGATAAAGATGTGCTTGTGTGATGAACGTCCCGACGCCTCTAAAGTATCCCAGTTACCAGTGACCAGAGCTGATAAGGAGAATGAGGGTCGTTTGTGGTGGTTTTGTGTGGAAATAGCGAGCAACGGCCGATCGTGGGTCGTCCGAAGAAATTACGAAAACTTCCGAATGCTCGACAAGCAGTTGCATCGATGTGTGTACGACCGGAAGTTTAGTCTTCTAACAGAACTTCCAGCAGTGGAAGAACTTCCAAATGACGAAGAGAAAAGACAGGTATGGTTAATGTACTCTCATTTTGTTTTATTAATAAATAGAGCTGTTAATTTGTTGTATCTTGGCTTACTGATGAACCAGTTGTTTATTATGATAGTTTTATCGTATTTGTGAGGGAAGGGAAAATTGGAAACGTTCATGGTCTTCATTGAATGCAATTTCATTTAAGAAAATAACGGATGCATAAAATCAAAAAGAAAACTTCATTAATCTTAATAAGCCTTTGATATATGTGTTTTTATATCTGTATTTTTTCCGAACGTTGGACCTGTCCCTTTTATTTCTGTGTATAACGTGTTTTAACGGCCACATTTATTTTTAGTACAGATATCAGGCAGCGGTATTCTGGGACATACTTTCAATATATACTTTGACCGTTTTATATTGCATACTCTTAGTTCTGACTATTTTTTTCTTTCAAAAGTCGGTGTTTCTTTGAATAGTATAGCTGCTGTGCGGTTTCCAGGGCTTTTGATCGTCAAAGTCATTCATTAATCTTAATATAAGATCGTTAAATCCATTCATTAATTTTAATATAAGATCGTCGAATCTTAGTATAAGGTCGTCAAATCCATTTACTAATCTTAATATAAGATCGTCAAATCCATCCATTAATTTTAATATAAGATCGTCAAACCCATTCATGAATCTTAATATAAGATCCTCAAATCTATCCATTAATCTTAATATAAGATCGTCAAATCCATTCATGAATCTTAATATAAGATCGTCAAATCCATTCATTAATCTTAATATAAGGTCGTCAAATCCATTCATTAATCTTAATATAACCTTTTGTGATTTTTGTATTCTCGTTGATCAAAAGACAAGTAGAATAATGTGCTTACTGTTTTTTTTTATATTCATAATTAACTGTTTCATCTTGTTTTATCACATACTTATCACGGATTTCTTATGTAATTGGATTTTGTAGTCTTGAAATGATACAATGGTTTTACCATTTACAAAAAAATTCACCTTATTGCAGCCAAAGATACTGTGAATAATATTTGATGGCCACAAAAGTTGGACATTTCACACAGTATAAAGATAACTTTGGATTCGAATATTACAGACTTGTTATATCTCTATATTTTTTCTAAAAATTTAATTACTTTTCTTACTGGATAAACCTTTGTTTCCATCAAGTTTGTCATAAGTTTGAAACCTTAATTTGAAAGAATGAATCTTTAGAGTCTTAAGAAACAACAGCAAAAAAACAATCTTAATATATAATTTTTTTCACCTATAGTCATGTTGCACTAATTATTTTAACAATTATCAGCAAATATTTCTTAACAAAAAGATTCTGTACCAGTAATTACTTGAGCTACTATTTTACATCGTCTTATTGCTTGGTAAAAATTTAAATTATCGTAAGATTCTGTACCAGTAATTACTTGAGCTACTATTTTACATCGTCTTATTGCTTGGTAAAAATTTAAATTATCGTAAGATTCTGTACCAGTAATTACTTGAGTTACTATTTTACATCGTCTTATTGCTTGGTAAAAATTTTAATTATCGTAAGATTCTGTACCAGTCATTACTTGAGTTACTGTTTTACATCGTTTTATTGATTGGTAAAAATTTAAAATATCGTAAGATTCTGTACCAGTCATTGCTTGAGCTACTATTTTACATCGTCTTATTGCTTGGTAAAAATTTAAATTATCGTAAGATTCTGTACCAGTCATTACTTGAGTTACTATTTTACATCGTCTTATTGCTTGGTAAAAATTTAAATTATCGTAAGATTCTGTACCAGTCATTACCTGAGTTACTGTTTTACATCGTCTTATTGCTTAGTAAAAATCTTAATTATCGTAAGATTTTGTACCAGTCATTACTTGAGTTACTGTTTTACATCGTCTTATTGCTTGGTAGAAATTTAAATTATCGTAAGATTTTGTACCAGTCATTACCTGAGTTACTGTTTTACATCGTCTTATTGCTTAGTAAAAATCTTAATTATCGTAAGATTTTGTACCAGTCATTACTTGAGTTACTGTTTTACATCGTCTTGTTACTTGATAAAAAATTTAAATTTATTCCATGTAGCATCCACTCTGTTTAAAACAAAACAAAATACATGTGACATTTTTAGTTATGCATATATATAGATATATGTACCATCTCTCTGTACATTTTTTGGTTGGTTAAACATATTTTTTTTTTTTTATTCTCACGCCAATATACTACTAAAATAATTTGCAGAATTTTGGCGTAAGAATAAAAGATTTAGTTTTGATAGCTATATTTGGTGATAACAAATTTAAGATTTTTTTTTATTTTCGTTTTCTATAAGTTCGTAAGTTATCTTCATATCCTCCCAGCGGATGTATACACACTATGGAACGTTTTGGGAAATGTTATTGTTTTAACGTGAAACGCTGTTTTGGTCTTATTGCTGGGTTTATGAATGACTAATGCTAGCTCTTTTTTGTTTTACTTTTTTAGGGAAACTAACACATAGTCCGAGGCCGTCGTATGCGCGGTAACAGTAGTGATTTATTATCTCAGCATTCAATCGCATGGCATCTCGTTACACTCATTTTATAAACTGTTTACAGTGATTGATTAATACTAAAGTGATAATGAGGTATTTTAAAACAACCGTGTTTGAGGATATTAGACGCACTATTTTTTGTTGGCATGATCTGTTTTCTAACTTGCACTTCTCCAATTTTCTCCGATGTTAAATCTTTTCATCAGTTCTAAAAGCATTTGTTTTACAATATACTTCCATATTAATGCACTGTTATTGTGTTGTCATTGTAACTATGACATTTTGAAAGAGTGAATGTCAACAGAAGACAACGTGAGACTGAAAAGGACGCACGAATGTGTCGAAACTAGTTTCTCTAATATCAGACTTCTGACAGTTTGTTCCGTTTACTGTGAGTTTTCACTAATTGCTATACACGAAATTGTGTTCATTATTATTATTATTTTAGATTATTTGATCAGTTGGAATATCAGTTTCAGGTACTCAGTCCTCATTTTGTGAATTCCTTATGATACACTTGTATACATACATCACCTAACCTTGACCTTTGTAGTAGCTAGGCCAGTTTAGAGTAACGTTAGAGAAGCATAAAGTATCAAAAGCTATGAAAAAAGACAAACAGAAGCAAAAGGAGTTATTGGAATTTTAAATTTCTTATTAAGCGTGAACCACGAAAGTGGTTCGTAATAGGGATCGCAAAGAATTGCACAAAACCATAATAGAACTTTTGGGCAAGAAGCACCTTAAACAGTAAAGATTCAGCTCAAACAATACGTTAAAAATTTTTTCTATTGACTGCTAAGGCTATACATATATAGAAATGCACCAAAAATATACATGCTAGACTTAAAAAAAGAAAAGAAAATCCGCTCAAAACAGCCCGTTTGTAATGCTTCTTATTCTCTTGACAGCCTACAACAAAAACGGCTTGGTATATTGCACCAAACACTAAATAAGGTACTGCGAAGGGTATTGAATAGTCGATTTGTTTTTTCTATAATTTACATAAACTAAAGAACATGATAATTCTAGTGTAAACGATGTTATCATTACCCCTTGAAGTTTGTTTTTTTACAGCTATTCGGTGTCCCTTTGAAAAGCATAAGTACAGGGTGAAACAGGAATTACCAGCCAATAATTATAGATAAACGTTAGATGACTGTAACATGTAGATACTTCGTGCTTTGTACACTATACAATCCCCGCATTATGTATGAAGTGAAGGAGTAAAACAAACCAAAAATACGCATAATATGAAATTTTATTACACACATTCATAGAATAATTACTTTAAAAAACACGAAGGTTTATTTAAAGCGATATTTTAGACGTATGTGCTTTATTTGAAACGACTACTTTTCTACAGGTAAAAATATTACACACGCTTAGTGAGTGTTGTATCAAATCTACATGACAATCTCCAACTGCAGCTTAACATTTTACATCTCGAACTAATGTGATCATTTGGTCAATAGCTACAGTAAATCATCATGAACCGCATCAGCTAACTACTAGCTGTGCTTATCATCATTACAGTATATAAAGTTAGCTACCATATCAAGTAATCCTTTGCTCATAGTTGAGCATAAAATAGCTAGCAAGCAAGATAAATAAAAAATAGGGAATTTAAAAACTTGCGAATTGGGAACGTAAAAAAAAGAAAGGAAACAAGTCCGGAGATACAGTAGACATTATTAATTACTCAGTCTGCAAATCCCTATTTTGAATCCACCAAATCTAATTTTAGGTAACAGCATGGCGCCAAAATTGTGGTTTGAGTAAATAATGTCTACAGTATCTCCAGCCTTGTTTCTTTACTTATTTTACGATCTCTATTTGCAGGTTTTTAGATTCCTATTTTTTAATTATCTTGTAACTTCTAATGAAATAGTACTTCACTAACTGTTAATGTTGTGTCAGAACTGCCTACATATCAACACATACTTCACTCCATATTTGAACTGCAACACATACTTCACTCCATATTTGAACTGCAACACATACTTCACTCCATATTTGAACTGCAACACATGCTTTTTCTTTCAACTCATCTATGTTCTCAGGTGGGTCAGCGGTAAGTTAACGGCCAACAACGCTAAAATCCGGGGTTTGATTCTCTGCTGTGGACAGAGTGCAGATAACCCATTATGTAACTTTGCACCAAAACAAACAATCCCTGGTAGGTCAGCAGTATGTTTAAGGACTTACAACGTTAAAATCCGGAGTTCGATCAGAACCCGGGTAACCAATTGTGCAATTTTGCGCTAAGAAACAAAGAGAGAAACTCACCTACTACCTAACTTGGCATTTATTACGTGATATCACAACCTTGATGTTTTTTCTGCTGATTTTCTAACTGGGCTACCTTCATACGTATTGTGTTTCTGTGCTGGTATCACATACTTTTGCTTTTTTACTTGAGCGTAAATTTAATCAAATCGTGACAGTTAACTGTCAGTCTTCATAGACAATTATATGCATGCTTCAGTTTTTGCCTGTGGGTCAGCTAAAAACGTTTATTTGATTAAATAAAAAAATTAAAACACTGACCTGGAAAATAACAAAACCTAAAAAGTTCACTCAGAGGAGTCGCTGGGTGCTAAAAAGATTCGCGGCTCAGTCCCATAGGCGCGGGAATTTTCAGCGTTTCAGTATATCGATCATGGTTTTTCTATTATGATTTTTCAACACACCAACTGGGGATTCGGAGCACGGGCCCCGTGTACCAGCGCCTAGCGACTGTTTCCGACCACTAGCTATTTTATGAAAACATCGATTTTAACGTAGCATGTTTAGTATTAGTATATATACATATATATGCCTTTTTTTTAATATGACTTATGACAATGTATTTATAATACAGAACACCTGGCCCACTATTTAGTTAATCGAAAATAGTTAGGTAATTCAAAACCTAACGTGGCGTTTCACTGTGGTATCATAATTGATGTGTTTTTATTTTTGTTTCTTTTGTAACTTGTTTCTTTTTTACACGTGTTTTTGTATTTATAGTATTTAAACATCAAAGACAGACTTTGTACCATACTTTAAGTCTTATTCAAATGTTTTATAATAGTAGTCATGCAGTAATAAATGTAATTTTCTCCTTTGTAAGTATCACGTTTCATAGCATATACTTTCATAATTCTTCGCTTAAGAATACGCTGCACTAAAGATTTCAAACAACAGTACAAGTAAAAAGGATACTGCGAATACGTAACATGTTTTTGTTGCCGTGCATTCCTGGAAACATTTGAAAGTGTAATATATCAAGAAGCCTTTAAAACTTTCCACGTTGAACACTTAAAGATTTTTTCGTCATGTTCAATCCTTAACTGAATGAAGGATTTTTGTGTGACATTTGCGAATTGCGTGTGGCCTAGTGGTTAGCGTGATCGGAGTATGAACCCGAAGGTTCACGGTTCGCGGCCCTTTTTCATAAAAACGAGTTCCACGCCTTAAGGCCATAGGTGCGCTGTTAGAATCACTATCAAATTCTAATATTTGGTTAGACAACTGTAGTCGTAGAGATAGCAGTGGGTGTTGTTAACTAGCTGCCTTCCATCTAGTATATTAGCTCAAAATTAAGGACGGCTATGAGCAGATAGACGTTTATGTAGCTTTGCGCGAAAATTCTTAAACACAAACTGGGAAACTGACATTTGGCATTGAAATCCGAAGAATCTTTGTGAGAACTGGTTGACGATGGATATCCCATCTTTGATCCTATAAAGAACTTATACGGAGTTATCACTAACTTAATAAAAGAGCCGCAACTCATAGGTTTGTGACAAACATTTTCAGTTAAGTTTGCGACAAATTGTCGTGTATTCGGTCTGTGAGAAGCTGTTGTTGTTCGGGTTTGTGTAAAATTGTTCTACGTCATGTTTGAGGCAAGCGGTCGTAGATTGATTTTCAATTAGGGAATCAAAGGTTAGCTTTCTACTAGATACTAAAATTTGTAAATAAAAGTTTTTAAACATAAATGCGGGATTTCTAAATGAAAATTACTCGATTTATTCTTGGATTTTTGTATAGGTTAGCTCCCATATAAAGTAGGCTACGTTATTGTTTGGCATAAATTTGCGTATTTTTCTTAAATTAGTCTTTTACATATGCGCATCGAAAATCTGTAGTCTTGGGCAGATCATCTGTTGGTGAATAGTTTATAAAAGAAACCTTTAGAGCCTATATAAGTTTCACAAAATAACTTCATTTTCATTAGCTTGATTTACTAACAGTGTCGTAGGGACGTTAATGGGATTAGTCGAGTTTTACAAAACTAGAAACTTTATGCAAAACAAATCACAGGGACATATCCAAATGATTCTCTATTACTCTGATAAGGAAGCATTCGGTTTGCTCCTATTCAATGGGAAGTTCGATCTGTATTCGGGGTGGTTGATTTGTTTGGTAGCAACACCAACCTAACTAGAAATGGAACTGGCTTGGTAAAGTTGTCGGTGGAAAACATTTTTGTACTACAGTTCACTAGGATATTGTTATGTTGCGATTTTTATAAACGGGTATTTAAAGAGAAAAAAAAAGATTATTTCGACCACATTCCTAAAATTACTGCTAAATGAAATACTATGACTATTTTAAGAATCACCTCATCTTTGTCCTTTACCTATAGACATGTATTTGTATAGAGGAACTTCTGTTTAATTACATGTTATATAACTTATGTTTCCAAAGTGGTTAATGATATGTAACATATATCTAGAACATTTCAAAAGAAAAATGTAAATGTTCTTTGTAGTAAGTCAACAACGCATTGCTACACAAATCAACTGAAAACAAGTTTTGAAACGTGCCTACCAATATTAACAAGTTTGAAGAATGCCTACCATTATTAACAAGTTTTGAAACGTGCATACCAATATTAACAAGTTTTGAAACGTGCATACCAATATTAACAAGTTTTGAAACGTGCCTGCCAATATTAACAAGTTTGAAGAGTGCCTACCAATATTAACAAGTTTGAAGCGTGTCTACCAATATTAACAAGTTTGAAGAGTGCCTACCAATATTAACAAGTTTTGAAACGTGCATACCAATATTAACAAGTTTGAAGAGTACCTACCATTATTAACAAGTTTAAAACGTGCCTACCAATATTAACAAGTTTGAAACGTGCCTACCATTATTAACAAGTTTTAAAGAGTGCCTACCATTATTAACAAGTTTTAAAATGTGCATACCAATATTAACAAGTTTGAAGAGTGCCTACCAATATTAACAAGTTTGAAGAGTGCCTACCAATATTAACAAGTTTGAAGAGTGC
>NW_013667723.1:12067-13723 GCF_000517525.1 Limulus polyphemus
TATATATATATATATATATATATATATATATATATATATACACAATTGTCATCGCAACATATATAGCTGACATCTTGTATTTGGAGATAATCACTTTTTAATAACCGCTGGATAGCGGCTCGTAGAATGGCTCTGAGTTTTTATTTTTTTTCATTTAATAAACTTTTAGCTCATAGCTCCATCTCTTGACCGATTTGAGATCTAATCATAGCCTCGACTATTGAGGATTCCCTAATCGTTTTTAGTATGAAAAACAAATAACGCGTATAATGAATGGTGAATAATTACTATTTGATTCCAAACAACTTATGTAACAGTAGCAATTTCTGCAACCCGGGCTACTAACTTACGTCTTCAGGACAGGATTCTTACACCTGTGAAATACAAGACTACTAAACTAAATTACGTGCCACTTCCTGCATACCAGCGATTCAATAACTTGAAAAGTTTTTCTTCCTTCAGTGTGTAGTGTAAACAATGATATTGATATGTTTTAAACACTTGGTAACGTATAGTCTTGTAATATAAGACGTGCAGATCATGTTTATTTAACTTGTTATTGTATATTTGTCGTGTAAATTACTTATGGATTTGTGACTCAACCTTTGAAGTCTGTCAGTTGAGAAAAAATAAATTCAAATAAAAAATATTTTTTTTTCGAATGAGAAAGAGGCCATTTTATATATTTTTCATTTACGACACATTTTGTAATCATATCTAAGTTATGTAAAAACTATTTCGTTGCTTTCATTGTTTCTGATTATGTTGCTCTTTTGTTTATGGCCCGGGATAGCCAGGTGGTTAGGGCTCTTGACTCGCCATCTGAGGGTCGCGGGTTCGAATCCCCGTCCCATCAGACATGCTCGCCATTTCAGCCGTGGGGGCGTTATAATGTTGTGGTCAATCCCACTATTCGTTGGTAAAAGATTAGTCCAAGAGATGGCGGTGGGTGATGATGACTAGCTGCCTTCTCTCTAGTCTTTCACTGTTAAATTAGGGACGGCTAGCCCAGATAACTCTTGTGTAGCTTTGCGTGAAATTCAAAACAAACCAAACAAACTTTTCTTTATAGTCGGTCTTACGACACCTGAAATGTAATGCTTGAGGCTTAATTCATGAAATGTGAATAAGGTATATGAACAGTACGCACAGGTATCTGTTTCGTAATGTTTTTTTTAATGTTACGTGTTTTCCATTGCTGTCTGAAGCATGTTCCACGATTGCTTTATGTCTTCCAAATACATAAAAAAAAAGATATTAGTTGGATTTACTTAAGTTTATCACGAACTAATGTTATTAAACCTACAGCCATCTAATACATTTCATCAACTCTGATATACTATTATTATGATATACTATTTAACGCTTGAAGATTGCTCAGCCGTATAGCTGTACAAAAATACAATGTTAAACGTGCCGTTCTTTAGACATTTTGTTTTACTACATAATGTATAGAAACATCTTTTGGTATAGCTTTCTAATCACATTTTCGTTAGCTTCATAACGAGTTATGAAATGGTTTATAAAGTTTAGTGTACAATAACGTAAACATATACAGAATTTTTCGGTGCATAAGACGCACTTTTTTACCCCAAAATTTGATGTTAAAATCTACTTGCGTCCTATACACTGAAGGTATGAATAATATATATGTAT
>NW_013667723.1:14339-18127 GCF_000517525.1 Limulus polyphemus
TCCCCACAAAACTTTGTCTTCAAAATAAGGGTGCGTCTTATATTCCGAAAAATACAATAATTCATAGTAAAATAAAAGGAAAATAAATATGTACACTTTATCATAAACTAGAATTACGTCTGAAAGTTTAGAACCTTGTTTCACAATTCTTTGCAACCACACAGAACACAAGTCTGGGAAACAAATACAATAGTAGTTACTAGTAAGTTATCTTGTTATTTTTCTCGTCAGATATATTATATTACCAGCTTGGAAGGTACAATTTAACATCTTACATAAACTAATTCCATAGTAATCGCGGCCTGACATGGTCTGATGGTTAGGGCGCTCAACTCGCAGTGTGCGGGATCTAAACCCGTCCCTGAACTAGCTCACCCCTTTCAATCGTAGGGGCGTTACAATGTAATGGTCAACCCTAGTATTCCTTGGTGAAGAGTAGTCCAAGACGTGACGACGGGTGGTGCTGACTAGCTGTTTTCCCTCTTGTCTAACACATCAAAATTAGGAGGGGCTAATGCAGATAGCCATTTAGTAAATTTGTTCAAAATTCAACAAACGAACAGTTGTGATAATTGTACTGTTAAAATTCAGTACTATTTAAACATTTCATGAGGAATGGTTTTTAGTTTTATAATAAGATTATTTCAAGTGAGTTTTATTTTATAGTGCATTTAATCTAGTAGATTTTTATGGTATAAAAAGTATCTTAAAGGTAAATAAAAGACATTAATGAATAATTGAGTGAGTCATCAATAAAAAATTTACATGTTCCTGCCAAGAAATTCTTGCGTGTGGAAGTTTGGATACACGAATTTTTCCATAAGTAAACCTTAATTTCAAGAAATAGTATTGTACCTTGAATAATAAAGGACAATAAACATATACATTCTAAAAAAAAGACAAAACGTTTGAAGGTTGTTAATGGAACCGTTATGATCATCAAGATTTTCATGAGGTTACTTGATGAAAAAAGTTTTATTTATAAACCCATTATAGCATATTGTGACATAGAACTTTTGAATCGCATAAAAGGGCCGGGTGTGTCTAAGAAATTGGCATGTCCAGACAGTGAATCCTAGGGTTCGGAGTTTGCGTTCTGTTACCGCAGAAATGCGCCCTTCACTTTGGGGATGTGAATGCACTATTCAGAGAAGTGTAGCTCAAGAGATGGTGTTGAGTGCTATTGACTACCTGCCTTAATTTCCTATAGTTCATCAGTTCAAAATTTGTAACGGTTATAGGCAGGTATGTAACCTTGAATGAAATTACGACACAAGCAAACTTCGCGCTAATGGTACTGCACTTCAACTTCTAAATAACTGCATCAGCCACTTTTTCGACAAGTTTACATCTGGGAAATCTCTTCCCTATGCAAACTTGCTTATCAGTTTTTACTAAAAAGTAAAATATACAGAACCAGTAGGACGTGTAATATTTCTATCATGCCATTGTTTATGTGATAATAGATTGGCAAAAAACAATTTATAAGCTTAAGGAAGAATTTTATTAATGATAGAACATACTAAATGTTCCGACCATCAATAAAATTCTTCCTTAAGCTTATAAATCGTTGTTTGCCAATCTGTTATTATATTAGTATAATGTGCTTCCTTACTCAAGTATTGTTTATGTTTCAGACACAGTTATATCCTCTAATGCTGCATTCAGAATATGCTTTGTAATATTCAGTTGCGAGTATACGATGCCAGTAGGCTAAGGCAGCCAAGTTATTTCTTAATACCTTTTATCGCTAAATTCGTATGTATGACTAAAATAAACAAAACTTTAACATTAACGGGTTGGGGTATTCTTTCAAGGCCAAAAAAATTTTAACTTAATTGATTTTACCTCGTGATGCTACTAATTCCCAGCCTACGTTTTAACGAATGGTTTTGGTTTCCTGCATAAGTAATGCCCCATTTAACGTTTGAGTTTAAGAATCGATAGTTCGTAAGAAAGTATCAATAAATTACCAGTGTCGTTTTCACCACATTACCACGAAATGTCAATCTTGAGTGCATATTGGAGAACGAATTGTAATTTATGTACTTTTATTACTTATTTAACATTTATGTTGAAATTACGATGAACGTTAAATATATAAATTGCTGTTTGATATCATAACATACGTGCATAAATATTGTACCGTGACCATTTGTAAAACAGGTTACTTATACTTCCCAATATACCACTGTTAATTAACCAAGCCCTAAAACTTACGAAACAATGAAAGATGAAAAACGTTAATCTTCGCATTAAACTTACCAACGTAATTTTCAACGAAAAGCCTTATGCCTGTAATGTTTCTAGTAATTCATCACTATTAATCTAAATGAATAGTTAGATACGCATGCTAACCAGAAATATGGCCGTACTCTAGACATACTTAAGAAAAAACGTATCATTTAAAACATAAATAAAAATATTCCAAAATTTAAAACATGGCTAATGAACTATTTCTCACAGCAGACTGCGAAAATTAATCAAAATAGGAGGATGAAACTGAAGTTAGATATCATAGGTAGCCGTTTCTTGGGATCCTCAGCTTGACCTAAACCTATTGTCCTTATCCCAAACAACCTGATTGTTCAGTTTTATCCTATTAACTCTCTTTTAGGTCAAGCTGAGAATCCCAAGAAACGGCTACCTATGATATCTAAACCTATTGTCCTTATTAATCAGGTTGTTTGGGAGAGAGTTTTAACTAGATCTCAGAAGTATCTGAAACAAAGAACTTCACTGTCAATGTCATAGAAACTTACAACTCATTCGTGAGATCTTTCATTGAATATGAGTGCCTAACTTACCCCATCATACTACAGCACCGTTATATGTGTTGGATATACTTTCACACTGTGCTGTTAAATATTTAACAAACAGTCTCCAAAAACAAACTTATATCTGCCCTTCACAGTTTTATTGTAGATTTAAATGACCACTGAAATTCATACGTGCTTGGTTATTACTTGAAATGTAAGTCCTTTAAATATTCTATTTGTAATATGTGCATCATTAATGTCAATACTCAATGCTTATATTATGTTATTTATTAACAGTTATCTACATATATATGTGTATATAATTATTTGAAGAAAGAAAATCTTGGTGATGGAGCTGTAAACTGTATGTATACTACTTTACTTGCTTGTAAGTTATAAAGTAGGGTAGAAAAAATATGACAGTAATAAGCATGTATAACACCTTGACTGTCAAGCATAATCTGTTGATCTATTATTTGAGTGATATAAAACATACATATTATCATAAATGGAAAATGTTCATAAGAGTTGAATATCATGTATGACTGATATAGATAGCGTTTCAGTTGAGGCTTTCTGTTTTGTAAATCAGACGGTTAAAAACAGGGTTTCAGTACTCGTGGTGGGCACATCATAGATAGTCCTTTGTGTAGACTTGTGCTATGTGATGTGAGGTGGTAGGTGTTTGTGGGGAAAAAATATTCAAGTATTAGCCACTGAAGAATGGAACGGCTTTATTGGGATCTATATTACACAAATTATTAACTAAAATATATTAAACATGATGCAGTTATAAAATTAACCAGACCCACTCAAATTGTTAAGTGAGTTTAGGGTCTGAAAGAAACGCTATCCCTTAGAGAAGCAGAAATGTTTATCGAAATTGCCAACTTATTTCATAGTAATAAGTCTGCTAAAAATAACTTATGATTCGGAAATTCCCCATCACTGTCCTCAACATAAGAACATACTGTGACGGTCAATCCCACTATTCGTTGGTAAACAATAGCCCAAGAGTTGGCGGTGGGT
>NW_013667723.1:18986-27112 GCF_000517525.1 Limulus polyphemus
GTGTCAAGGATTGATAATCAAGTAATGAAGACTCGAAAATTAACGGAAATTTATGGTCAGTGATTTATTAAGTTGTAATTTTCAAGACCTACGGTGTCAAGGATTGATAATCAAGTAATGAAGACTCGAAAATTAACGGAAATTTATGGTCAGTGATTTATTAAGTTGTAATTTTCAAGACCTACGGTGTCAAGGATTGATAATCAAGTAATGAAGACTCGAAAATTAACGGAAATTTATGGTCAGTGATTTATTAAGTTGTAGTTTTCAAGACCTACGGTGTCAAGGATTGATAACCAAATAATGAAGACCCGAAAATTAACGGAAATTTATGGTCAGTGATTTATTAAGTTGTAATTTTCAAGACCTACGGTGTCAAGGATTGATAATCAAGTAATTAAGACCCGAAAATGACACCAGAGTAGGGGTTGTAGGAGGAATTAATGAAAATATTATTTTTCTAATCTTACGATACGGTAATTATATATTTCTATAGTACGTGCAGGTGTTGAGTAACAAATGATAAAACTATCCAGAAATGATAATACGGTGTTGAACCCCCAATAATGTTCAGGAGAGCACAGACTTCCGTATGAAAGTGAAGCAGTAAAAAATATCACACAGTTCTTAATTAAGAACCACTTCAGATTAAGTCTATATTAAAGTGTGTTTTCAGGAAAACCCCTGTGTGCTAGATGGGATTAATATATAGTGACTGTATAGGCTTAGGTAGATCAATGACTCGTGTTCGATAAGCTAAGTTTCATTACATTTTGTAGCTTGAATAGGGGCGTTGTTTTCTTGAGAGACATCAGCAGCAGGGTATGAATTATATATCTAAGAGTAACCTTTTCTCGTCTATTTTTGTATTGTGACGGCTGTTACCCTGTCTTCAGTGTAATAGTGGAAAAAATGACTACGAGAACAAACATGTATCCTGTCTCATTACGGAACTGCATGCTCTGTTTAATCATGGAATTACTTACAGGATCATATGGTGTAACATAAGGGAAGGAACATCACCGGTAGTGAACAGTATAAAAACATTTGTAGTTTAAGGGTTAAAATGGAAACTAAGCCCATAAAGGGGGTCATATTTTTTTTCTGTGGTCATATCCAGATATACCTACGGTTATTTGATGGACACGGATAAATGTTACTTAAACGTTTCCAAATCAACAATTTCTAGGTGTTACACCATTGTTTGCTGAAACGTGCGTTACTCAGAATAGTGAAGTATGTCCATTGTGCCACCAAATCCCATCCTATCTAAACCCTACCCCTTACCCGTAATGTTCATGCTTGTGACTCAAATGTTCAATGTTCTAAAATATTATAGCATAGACCTACAGTAGTTGCTTGTTTGTGTTTGTTAAATTTCGTGCAAAGCTAGTCGTCGCTGATTTAGAAGTGATTGACTAGAGGGAAGGTAGCTAGTCAACAATACCAACCGCCAATTCTTGTGCTACTCTAATCGAACAAGGCCCGGCATAGCCAGGTGGTTATGGCGCTAGACTCTCAATCTGCGGGTCGCGGGTTCGAATCCCCGTCACACCAAACATGCTCGCCCTTTCAGCCGTGGGGGGGGGGTTATAACGTGACGGTCAATCCCACTATTCGTTGGTAAAAAAGTAGCGCAAGAGTTGGCGGTGGGTGGGTGGTGATGACTAGCTTCCTCCCCTCTAGTCTTACACTGCTAAATATATATATCCAATTTATTTAACTGCTAAATCTAAATTACAATTCAACTCAGTTTTAGGCTATTTGAAGTTGTAATACGTAACATTCGATATTTCACTTAGATAAACTATAGCATACATAGACTATAAGATTAAGTTTTAAATATCGGAAACTTAGCCATCAGTTTTTTACGAGCGCCTGATTTTATTACTTTTCTTCGGTGTTATTATGATTGTCTGGTTATATAAATGTTAAACCTTAGTGCAACCGAGTGGTATAGTTGTTGTATTGACATTGTGAATCATTAATATTATAAGAGCTTTATTTAAACATTTAACCTTAGAATGCAACTTTTCTGTTCAAATATATTGTTGTTCGTATTAGCGTGAGAAGCGTTTGCACACATTGCAAATGTAATGTTTTTTTTAGTTTGTGCGGTCAAAACAACCTGCAGGACATACTGTATGTTATTAACAGAGGTGATAGTTTAGCAATTTTCCACTTTCTGTAGCTCGGACTGCGGTAGTCCAAACTATCACATATTTTCAGTGGATGTGATCTGGTTGACCCTTACTTCACATATCAAATTTCAAGGTAATCTATTAAGATATACACGAGCTATAAAATCTCTAATTTGGATTGATTTTCTTCTTTTTTTGTCTTCGCACTGAAAGTACGGAAGCTTTATTTGACAGAAAAACATACTTAACTTTCATGGATTTTCTTTTCAAATTTGGTACACTGATAAATCTTTACAAACTACAAATAGGTGTCAAATTTGGTCAAAATATAGGCCACGCAACAAAAACCGCTCAATTTTGACCACGTGAGCTCACGGGCTGAAATATTTACTACAGAAAAGGTGAACCGTTTTTAGTTTTTTGTCATTCGGATGAAAGACGGCTGATTTAGAGCAGTAAAACAATAGGGTGAAAACATATGCAGATATATATAAGTATTGATTAGGCCAAGCAAACTAGATTAGCAGTTTCTAGCTCAAGGTTTCGAAAGAATCATACGGTGAACGGTTATTATTCATTGCCAACTTTTAAGTACAAATTTGCTAAATCTTATGAAATTCTCCTAATTAAAGAGCGTTTAGTGTCACGTGATATTAGCTTAAGCAATTAGTACGGCTGTACGAGTGCATGCGGGTGATGAAAAGAAACTAGCTAACTAATGAATGAATATTTGCTGTAAAACTTTTATCAATGCTATAAGTGTAAATACTAGTTTGACCGCCAATTTTGATTTCATTGTTTTAAGTCGCACGCTCAATCCTTTTTTGGCAGCACCTTTTTTTTTACACCTCAGGTATTTTTGATTAGATACATAAACAGTCAGTCGACACAAATGATATTGTCTTTTAGGGTATGGGAACAATTAATGTATGTGATATTCTTAAGCGGTCTACGGAGATGTCCCCCTGTGAGACAGCTATAAAGCGGTGAATATATGGACTTACAACAATGAAATCCGGGGTTTGATTTCCCGTGATGGATAGAGCACAGATAGCCTGTTGTATATTTTGCGCAAATAGGGGAAAAAGTGCTTCAACCGAGTGAACGTTTAAAAGATGCAGAAATCTTAAACAAAAAATAATGTGAAACCTAAATGTAATAATTTTGCAGAAGAATATTTAATGCGGATTTTTACTAAAACGTAAGATAATAAACAATCTTGTATCGGTAGAGTGCCAGTTATTCACACTAGTCTACAGGTCATGTTCCTGAGAAATGCGCTGAAGCGTTTCAAATTTATGCAACGAAAAGTCTATTAGTAAACAACGAAAATAATATCTCTGATTGCGCAAGGTAAAAAAATTGTGCGCATTATGCATGAGGTAATTCACGTTGTTCTTTCAATAAAAGAAACATATAAACACACACACACAAGGGAAACCTTTCTTGATTTTCAAGACATGTAAAGACATTCATTGTACAACTAGAAACCAAAAGAAGGTGATCGAAGACAAATCAGACGCAGCTGAAAGGAAGAACCAACTATAGAGTCGAAACGAAAAGGAAGTAGTCAAAAATACACCAGTCGCAGATGAAAGGAAGAACCAACTATAGAGTCGAAACCAAGAGGAAGTAGTCAAAAATACACCAGTCGCAGATGAAAGGAAGAACCAACTATAGAGTCGAAACCCAAATGAAGTAGTCAAAAATACGTCATACGCTGCTGAAAGGAAGAACCAACTATAGAGTTGAAACCCAAATGAAGTAGTCAAAAATACACCAATCGCAGATGAAAGGAAGAACCAACTATAGAGTCGAAACCAAGAGGAAGTAGTCAAAAATACACCAATCGCAGATGAAAGGAAGAACCAACTATAGAGTCGAAACCAAGAGGAAGTAGCAAAAAATAAGTCATACGCAGCTGAAAGGAAGAACCAACTATAGGGTTGAAACCAAATGAAGTAGTAAAAAATAAGTCATACGCAGCCGAAAGGAAGAACCAACTATAGAGTCGAAACCAAATAAAGTAGTAAAAAATAAGCCATACGCAACTGAAAGGAAGAACCAGCTATAGACTTGAAACCAAGAAGAACTAGTAAAAAACAAGTCATACGCAGCTGAAAACCAAATAGGTAAATAACTACCAACAAAAGTGTTGCTATTCAACTTTTACTAAATATTCGCAAGTGCTTTAGTTTAACCTCTCGATCTTGTATCCGAAGATATAATTGGAAAACTAACATGGCAGATGTTTATGTAGTTAAATGTTCCCCCTCCATCCAAGTTATAATTAAGCTGTATAACGTTACACATTTTATCGTCAGTTTCTATGAATTTTGTAGTAGCGTGTTTTGTATCAGTGGTTCAGAGGTTATGGAAGTATACATTTGTACTGTTTCATAGTGTTTCTGTGTAACATTTGTTGCTTAACTCTAACTTTGAGAGATAGCAATAAACGGAACCAGTGGGTTATGATTGATATACACAAGATATACATTTGGAAGCTTTTTAGTCTTCGTGGATAATGATCATAAATGAAAATTACTATTTTAAATATATGCATGGAAATATTTCCAGTTTTTAAATTCTGTTTTATGTTGCTTTCAATGGGGTAAAAGTACAATGCCGAAAGATATACGTGTGGTCTACGCTAACTCAAGCAATGAATTTTAGAAGGTTTCAGGATATATGACTATAATTATTTATAGCACCAACTTAAGAATTTTTTTGGAAAAGTTTTTTCCTGGAAAATAATATTTGGTTATCACGTTACGTTCTTCAATTATAAGCTTATTTATGCATGGTTTTTGAATATAGAAATTTGAATGATTTCTGGTTGAATGGACGGTAATTGCCTGTTGTAGAAACTCAAATATAGAGGACGACGTTCCTCTGTAATGGTGTTTCTACAACAAACAGTTGCCATCTATTCAACCATATTTCATCTTGAATACTCTGCCTAAACAATCTATTGAATGATTTCATTGAAAAAATCAAGGTGTTCTGTAGGATTGTGCGAGTGAACAAATCATTGTTTAGCTCCATTTAGTGCTAAAATATTGAATTAGGTTTTTCAAGTAAGGTATTTTTTTTTAGATTTGTTAAACTAGTTAATTCACTTCGAAAGTAATGCTACATCAAGACAGACATCACCAACTACATTTTATTTCCTTTTTGTATAGAACAAATAGTTTACATGATAACAAGAACATACCACATTTCTAAACACACTAACTCATTTTCTGCTAATAAGCCTATCAGTCTCTTTTTTTGTTGTATAATAACAAAAACACACCACTTTTGTTTAAGACTCATAACGTAGGTAAATTAATATTTAGAATTATACACGAAAGCTCGCAGATAAAAGTATTTTAACGTAGAGAAAAGTCACTGTATAATTCTACAAACCAACTACATTTTATTTGCTTTTTGTATAGAACAAATATTTTACATGATAACAAGAACATACCACATTTCTAAACACACTGACTCATTTTCTGCTAATAAGCCTATCAGTCTCTTTTTTTTGTTTGTATAATAACAAAAACACACCACTTTTGTTTAAGACTCATAACGTAGGTAAATTAATATTTAGAATTATACACGAAAGCTCGCAGATAAAAGTATTTTAACGTAGAGAAAAGTCACTGTATAATTCTACAAAACACACCACGTTAAATCGCTTTCTAACAGATTCATTCAGTTTGTTTTTCTGTTTATATCATAACAAAACAAATCACGTTACATGGTTTTCTTCCAACAAAGCCATTCATAGTCTGTTTTTCATTTTAAAGTCATTTGCAGTTTTATTTAATGAAATCATGTTTTTCAGTTATTTTCCTACTTCTGGAAATCATTATGTCACTAATATTATGCCTGATATAATCAGTAATGATTTTTATTTTCAAATCATTAGTTTTCTCTTTCATTTCTCATTGTGTACTTTGTTACGTATCTGATTTAAATTGTTCTTACAAGGATTACCTACTCATTCTATCATGATAAGTAATGAAAAAAACATTTTGCAACTAGTAATTGTGATATAGGGACCACAATGCAAAAAGTACAGTAACAAGGTAAGAGTTGAATACACAAAACCGTACAGAAATCCCTACATAAATAGCCAGTACGTACTGAGTCAATCTTACAAGCTTATGGTTATTAGCCACTGTAAGATTGTATTGCACTGCCCAGTATAAATGCTTTTATTCAAACCTGAATTCATGCAACTGACAGGAATTCAACATTTGGTTGTAGATAAAGGTTATTCTTGGAAAGATTTGCCTACTTGTGTAGTGATTTTTGTATGGTTTTGTGTATTCATCCCTACTTTGTTTCTTAACTTCTTGGCTTTGCCATCCCTACATCATAGTAGATAAAGGTTATTCTTGGAAAGATTTGCCTACTTGTGTAGTGATTTTTGTATGGTTTTGTGTATTCATCCCTACTTTGTTTCTTAACTTCTTGGCTTTGCCATCCCTACATCATATTTAATTTTTGTAAATTTGTTTTATTACTTGATGTTTCCCCTTTTTTTCTTTAAACAATTTCATTGAAGAAGGTTGATGAGTGAAGTTTTTTTTATTATAAATCAATGGTAATATATGTTGTTAATATCATATCACTTGTAGAATGACCTCAGATATTGATATTATATCATAATTGGTCACAAAAGATTATTAATCATGACTGGTCATAATCTTGACTTTTTCGAATTTAATGTTGAGGAACCTACTGTAAGGAAAGAACATATGAAAAACATATAGCTGCTTCATCACTATATTCACGTTTGCATTCTCTTTGGCTCTGCCATCCTTACATCATTTTACATTTACAACACGTTTTTGTTACTAGTTTTGTAACTTTTTTTTCCCTGACTGAAAGTTAATGTATTCAATGAAATTGGGCAATAAACTTAATATTATGTGTATTTATTTTTCCTGTTACTCCTTCACTCCATACATAATTTAGGGACTGGCTCCCTAAAGACATCGATTGTATAGTGTACAAAGCATTCATTATTCTACATGTTACAGTCATCTAATGTTCATCTATTATTGACTAATAATTCCTGTTTCACCATGTACTTAAGTTTTTAAGGAATACCAGTTTTTTGTAAGAAAGCCTATTTCAAGGGGTAATGATAACATCATTTATACAACAGTGCTTAATATTAGCCTATTTCCAAGTACTCTTAAAATGATTTTCTGTCGTACTAAAGCCATTGCGAAAACTTCGCAAATTTTATGGCTAGCGTGGGAAAAGAAAACAAATGAACACTTTGACTCTTTAGCTAGTTCTCAGTTCTCCACTTTAGAAACACTTTTCAATGATATTCGGAGGCTCACAAGCTGTGAAACACTCGATAATGGCAATTATGTACTCAAATAAGGATATAACTCAACTTTAGTAGTTATTTGAAAGCATCGTAGAATAATAGATTGATCGTGGCAGCCATGTTTTTCTAGACCAATCCCTACATACTAAGCACTTCCGTAATACTTGATATAATATAATGCTCAATTGCGAAATTTATACATTAAAAACATCAGAATACCGAACCGCATATTTTATTCATATTAAACATAATTCTAAGAACAGTTTCATGTTTTTGATTCAACTGTAGGGATTCTTTTTTACATTTTACAGTTTGCTTTGTAATACAACTTAAATAATTTCTTAATTGACAATGCATTATATTTATGTGATTTACTGCTAATGGTAAATTGGTGTTGCTTAATACAATAAATTGTGATTAAAACCCAGATTCTCTAAACTCTAGCCAATTTATTATTCAGTTATATATCGTGTTCAAGTTATGTTAAATCTAGAACTCCACAGAGAGAACTTAACATTTCGTATCAGCACTTAACAACAGCATATTTCAGTACAAATAATGGCTGGAGACGGCTTGAATGGGTAATGAAGAAAAACTTTAATATAACAGCAAATGTACAACGTTTCGACAAGGTTTTGTCATCAGAT
>NW_013667723.1:27666-41882 GCF_000517525.1 Limulus polyphemus
TTTAATAAACGACAAAAAGAACGACTTTTGGACAAGTTTTTGCAATATAATGAAAAACCTTGGTCGAAACGTTGTACATTTGCTGTTATATTAAAGTTTTTCTTCATTACCCATTCAAGCCGTTTCCAGCCATTATTAGTCTCAAAGTTGGTTCCTCGTCATCGAAATCGAATTTATATTTCAGTACAATTCTCCGTTAATCTTAATCCGGCATAGCTTTTCGTAGGCTTACAGCATTCACTTTTTAAATGTTTGTTCATCAACAGTTCTATCTCACAGATGTATTAATCATAATCAGAACGACGATACATACACATCGTCAATATAATTGAAGGTAATGCTGTGTTTTAGGTATAACAAGTTTTACATTGTCTGAATTTTATTGTCATCAACATGATATAAAATTAGACAGTATGGCCAAGATAAACTTGATTCTTTGAAAAATTGGTTAATTATCATATATGAAAATTGAGTCAGTGCTAGTCAATATTTTTTGTTGTATATTATAAAACACTTGAAACGCTTATGTTATGAGTGTTTTTATACCCTGTGATGCATTTCCACGTACATGTTTCGGGCCTTCACATTTGACGGGCGTCGTAGCTATGACGCTCATAAAATAGGTTTTGTGAGAACTTATTAGAGCTCCCGTTAAAGACTGTCATAACACTCGCTGTTCACACAATCAGCTATTGTTTGTTTACACAGGACAAACTCACAGATAACTTGTGTGGCCCTGTTAGCTGCTACGACTCCGGTACTTTAGTTTTAATTGGCTTAGATTAGCGATGTTACACACACAGTAATACAATATTTTCGAACTATAGTATTGTATTATATATACATCCAATATTTGTAAATGAGAAATTAAAGTTAATGTGTTAAAGTTTAAACTACAAAGTTGCTTATTAATTATTAACAAATTCAGAATAGCGAGAAGAGCTTTAACAAATTTGATCGTGACCTAAAATGTATGAACTTCTTTGATTTTCTGCATGACACAAGGCCGCAAGGGGAGTCATTTAGCTTTGTGCTAAATACAGCTAGAAGATCCGAAAAGAAGTGAAAGAGCGCAGTCAGCAAGAGGTGAACAAAAAATCTATATATGGCACTGAATTCATAGAGGTGGACAAATATCTATATACGGCACTGAATTCATAGAGGTGGACAATAGCACTGAATTCATTGAGGTGGACAAATATCTATATACGGCATTGAATTCATAGAGGTGGACAAATATCTATATACGGCACTGAATTAATAGAGGTGGACAAATATCTATATACGGCACTGAATTCATAGAGGTGGACAAATATCTATATACGGCACTGAATTCATAGAGGTGGACAAGTATCTATATACGGCACTGAATTCATAGAGGTGGACAAATATCTATATACGGCACTGAATTCATAGAGGTGGACAAGTATCTATATACGGCACTGAATTCATAAGGAAGTGTACTGTCACTCGCTACTTGAATTCAAAAACACCAAATTGCTTTAGATATGTCTAAATCTTACATTGTTTTTGTACTTATACTTAAATTTATAACGATATTTCTTCGTTGTTTGTCATTAGGTGTATATCCTGTATCATCAACTACCTACCTTTTACAGTCATTAAACTATATCGCTTTTGATTCAAAGGTAAACCCAAATGTTGCCTATATTTGCCTATATATGCAATTTGCAAAAATCTTCACGAATCGGAGGAAAAACACGGTTGTTCCCAAAACAGTTGTTAATGTTTTAGACACATTCAGCGATTTAATTAGGCTTATTTTACATTAAAATTGTAATCGACTTTGTATGCATTTATAAATTAATGGCCAAGGCCTAACTTGATGATATGCACTTTTAACTGATTTTCAAGTTACTTCTGAACTTTAGATTTGGTTATTTGTTATTTTGGGTTAAGTGAGCATATACCAAGGTAATTAAAGAAGTGATTTTGTGGCCTTTATTATTTAAGTACCAATTTAAACATAATTCAATGTTTTTAATTTTATTTACAGTGTAACTGCTTATTGATTTTTTAGTAATTTTTTATTACTTGTATGTCTATACATACATTGTTTTTGATAAATTTCTGTTATCGGTCATTAGGATTGCCTTTGACATAGATTCTACTGTCCATTTATTTTATTAATCAAGTTTTAATGTTTTTATTAAATTGTTTAATTAAAATGTATGTTATTCAAACTTTGTACATTCGTGCTTTAAGGCTTTAAAAAGTTGATTGAAGATGATTAGAAAATCTTTCCTAGTACCAGTGGTTCTCCAGTTGATGGTCCTTCTGCTTCCAGCATCCCTCTCCGATAAACGTAGCTCTGCATGCACAAGCTAAGGAGGCACACAGAAAGCTTCTTAGAATAGCTTATTTGCTTGCTGTGAATGGACATCCTCTGTCGGCATTCAAAACTCTATCTTTGGGATACAACTGATTCAAATTTTGATAATGTCAGTAGAGTTACAGAATTTATTAACGTTATCGAAGAAACCATTCGTGATAAATTAGCAG
This sequence comes from Limulus polyphemus, assembly GCF_000517525.1. Lineage (NCBI taxonomy): Eukaryota > Metazoa > Arthropoda > Merostomata > Xiphosura > Limulidae > Limulus > Limulus polyphemus. Next base: position 30,190 of record NW_013667723.1, read on the forward strand.
TGATTGAAGTCGGACATGAAAAGCTGGCTCTGAAAAAGAACTGTTTCCTTAGAACATTCAAGCAAGGTATACCAGTCTTTTTCTTTGTAGCCTTACAGGACATTGATAGCTTTGGTGTAATCTAAAGAGGAGCATTGATGATGTATTGAAAGGTGATGGAAAAGTTTCGATTCCAGAAGAGAAATACACTTACCTGCTAGTTTCGGCAACAACTGATGTAGCCTCTGTTAATACTGGAGCTTACAATGGACTGCTAACAAAATTGAAAAAAGGACAATCGTCTTTGTCTTCTAGGCATTCATTGCATTTCCTGTTTAGTTGACTTGGCACTGAAAGATAGTATATGTAAATCATTTGCTGATGTGATAGACTTCATGACAATTATATATTACTTGTTCGAATGATCTGGAAAGTTAAAAAGGGCACTTTAAGACAACCGCCAGTGCATTTGGTTTGCAGCATTTTAATTTTCCCAAAATGCATGGTACATAACTTCTTGCACACATAGGACTGAGTAATTGGATAATCTTGCTTGAGCAGTTGGAAGGAGAGAGTACCATTGGCTAAATTTCATGGACTCTTAAAATAAGATGAAATACTTTACTTTTTTATCAAAATGCTGCTTGAATGAAGATGTGCTGAATGTATGTTCTATTCTGTCTATGCAGTTTAAAAAAGAAAACATGCTATTAGATATCGTTATGATAGAAAAAGCAAAGGATGCTTTACAGGAACTCAAGGAAGAAACTTCAGATACACACTGGAAAAGTCTTTTGAAAAAGTTCAAACTTGAACTGGAGATGAAATCAGGTTCCTGGCATCTTAAGAGCACTTTGCTTAAAGCAGGACACCAAAAAAAGAAAACAGGGAAGACACTACTATCAGTGTCAACTACAGTTTAATGAACAATGTAGACTGTGTTGAGAAAACTGTAGATAAACTGAGAATTGCAATCATTCCAAGTGTACAAGATTCTCCTCATTTGAGAGTGAACTTTATCAAAATATGTTTTGGATAGATCTAGCAAACTGGGGTAACACCCCCAGGTAAATTGGGTGTTTAAATTTACTCGCAGAGCATTTTTAGGAAACACTAAAAATAAACAATTTTGATAAAACTAAGATAAGCTCAGAATGGAAAGAATTCAAAAGAATGGTTAAGAACTACATGAATGGAGTCAATGCTAAGGACCTTTGGGAGCATGTATTCTATACAGAAGGAAGGAATTTAAGAATGTTCGTGTGCTCGTGAAAATAGTACTCTGCATAGGGCTCAGTAATGGTGTCATTGAGGCAGGGTTTAGTCACCTTACCCTCATGCTCACTGTCCAAAGGCTTAGTTTAAAACATGCAACAGTGGAGAACTTTCTATTGATTAAAACAAATGATTTTTTTATGGACACATGAGGAAAAGGGACAAATATTAGAAGCATCCTTGGAAAGGTTTATGGCAAAAAAGGAGAAAAAGAACATTTGATACATATCCTTCCAACATGTTTATATAATGTTCAGCCAAGAAATGGAAATCGGACATTTACAATGAAATTAAAATTGATTCTGTTGGTAATGAAGACTTAAGTGATTATGGAGATCATGATGAGGATGATTCTGATTCTAGCATGTCTAGTAGATCAACTGAAGAGACTGAAATTGATGAGATTCTTTGTTCAAGAACTTATTGCACAGGAATCATTTGATGTTAACACTGGTGATAGAGATGCTTCTCCTGCATACAGTGTGTGGGATGATAACGATTGAATGTATTTCACTAGCTAAAAGTTAAACACAAAAAGTACAAAGGAACTTGGTACATATAAATTGTATAGGAATGCTGACATAGCACATATACCGTTGCATTTTAATCTGTGATTGCCGTTATGTACTATTAATATTAAAAGATGTCATTCTGGTTACCCATTATTTTAATCTGTGATCATGGTTGTGTACTATCAGTTTTAAAAGATTAACTCGATATTTTATGATATATGTGTTTATGTAAGTTTGTGGCTTTTATTTTTTGAACAAATAATGTAACTGATGTTTTATTGCCTTGTAAAAAAATTACATACCGTTTTACTTTTGTCTGTAAATTACAAAACTTTAAGACGATTATAACATAATAATTTTCACAATTTTACTGGATATAAAAATGTTAATGATTGTTACTTTGTTTATTCATCAGATTTATCTACCAGACTCTTACCCTTACTTTGCCCTTGAAATACAACCACAGATTCACTTAATATAAAGAAAGTACAATACACTTAGTACAAATTAACTTTTGTTGTTCACTTTTATAAGCAAAGAATAGAGATACGACATCAGCCCGCTAACAGCCCCCGTGTACTGTCTAGCAGGAGCTGTGTAAAGCCCTCGTACGTTTTTCAAACGTCAGGGCCTGATATTTTATATGGAGACAAGTGGCTACCGTACCGGACAATAGAGCTGACGTTCCCTAGCTCACGTCTCGTTACCCCCGCCAAAAACTGAAAGTAAACAAAAACAACAACAACACCGCGAGTTAACCAGCTGCTTTCCTTAGGGACAGTAAATTCTGATAGCCTGGTGTGGTTTTTCACGAAATCCAGACATCAGAAGTTTTATGTGGGACTGGAACCTTGTGACGGTTTACTTCTCTGGCGTCATTTTTCTGACGTAACTTGTCTGTACTTGATCACATACCGTATACCAGCGAGGAAAATAGAAATGAAAACAATTCCTATCGCGTGTCCACCACATGAGAGATCTTATCACCATTCTCGTGTTCAAGGTTGCCAGCAAGGCTGGCCTAGTGTTTGTTCCTGCCTTAAGACCTTGATAAACGAAATAATAAAAAAGAGGGATGATTTTAATTCTGTACATTAACTCGTTTTTAGCTAATTTTTTCTAGTCTTAAAAAGTATCTTGTCTCTATACTCTCAGGTATATGCATTGTATTATCTCAAGAGCAAAATATTCTTGTCTTCACAGTTAAGCTGCTTATTTAGGTTTTAAATGTATTGTGCGTGTATATTCACGTTTTACTGCCAGTTTTTATAACTTAATCATAAGTCAGTTAGTTTTGTGTGAGAATTTGAAAGTTCTCGTCACTCTGGTCAAAATACCCAAAGCTAAACAAACGAAACGGTAAGTTTAAAAATTTATAAAACTCCTAATTTCAAATTAGCCTTACAAAGTAGTATAAGAAAACAATTCGTATGTCCATTTTAGTTTTCCGCCAGTAAAACTCCAAGAAAGAAGCAAACTAAACATTTGATTTAAAAATCGTAACAACAACAATAACAAAAAAAAAAATATTCGGGCTCACCAAACATAGCACACGGACGCCAGTTGTCCAATTTTCCTTCCGCTCGATATCAATAAAACCACACTCGCAAAATCATAAGAAATTAGTACCATGCAACTTTGAAAATTAAAAGATCCAAGTCGGAGCTTTCGTGGATAACAGTGTATTTATTATCTTCTGAAGACTGTATGTATAACGCTAATCATATTTTGTAAGCTGAATGGTGTTTTTGTATCCATTTACGGTTTTATGTTATCAACTGACGTCGGAAGTTTGTATATTGATTATAAGATTTGTTGAATATATATATATATATATATATATATTAATTTTCAATTTGATATGCTTTCACTGTTGTTTAACTCCTACCATTATTTTTGGAAAAAACGACTTTCATATTTTGTGTTTAAGGCGCTCAACTCGCAATCCTGTCACCGAACATGCTCGCCATTTCAGCCGTGGGGGAGTTATAATGTGCGATCAATCTCATTATTCGTTGGTAAAAGTGTAGCCTAAGAGTTAGCGGTGGATGGTGTTGACTACCTCCTAATTTAGGAACGGCTAACGCAGATAACCCTCGTGTAGCTTTGCGCGAAATTCCAAAGAAACCAAACAAGCGACCATAATAGTAGAATCCACGATGAGCAATGCCATATCCTGTTTTACTGTCCTATATCGTACATTTGAAGACGTCATTAGCTTTTCTCAAGTGCACATACACACGGTTTGCATATTGTGCGTTAGAAAACCGAAGAAACGGTCTTTTAATATTCAGACCTGTGATTACCATATGTTTCATAATTGGTAACAGTTGGATATTGAAACTTAGCCTACTGTTCTTCGTAAGTGAACACTAATGAGAATCACCAAAAGTGAATGCACACTGAAGGAAAAAAACAAAAATTGAACAGTGAAGCCGTACTGTGCAGTTACTAAACACTGTGGTCTTAGATGGGTGTGCTGTCATGTGGATAACACACTGGTCATCCATTGGCACAGTGCAAGATTACGTTGATGGTTTTTCTGATTACGATTTAACAAATTCGAGTCTGGCATAACCTGGTGGTTAGGACATTCGACTCACAATCTACGAGTTGGGGTTTGGAATCCAGTCACAGAACAAGTTCACCCTTTTAGTCGTGGGGGCGTTATGATATGACTGTGAACCCCATTTTTCATTGTTAAAAAGTAGCCCATGAGATGGCAGTGGGTGGTACTGACTAGCTTCCTTCCCTCTGCTATATCACACCTAAATTGGAGATTGTTAGCGCAGATAGCCCTCGAATAGCTTTGTGCGAAATTCAACAGAACAAGCAAACACAAATAAAGTTGTCGCGGTCTGACGTTTGACCACTATAAGATTTTATCGTCAAGAGCGTCACTAGATTGTTGCGCGGAGTCACAAGCCAGCGGAAAGCATGCAATGCAGCTCAATAGTCGTGCTCAGTATTACTAACAATAAGATGCAACTTATGGAAATAATTTTCCAACACCTGACGAGGCGAGTAAAGAACTTACACAAGAACCACGGCCTACAGTCACAGACTGGCTATCACTGAATCAAACATCACTCCAGAAGAAGTTCACCTTAGATGTATCATCGCGAGGAACGACTTGCGAACAACTCATGAAGAAGCAGACGTTGTTATGATACAAGTTGTGGGAGTGGCTACGTAAGTTGCAAGACCTATCATTGTTATTTCGGAAGATACAAATGTATTTGTGTTGTTGCTGCCCCATTACCTGACCAGAAACATCACATGCACGCTTCTAATGGAAGGGACCCATACACAGCGTACAGTATTGACGTAAACACTCACAAATTTCGAAGTATCTTTTGGCAGCTCCTGCTATTTTTGGATGTGATTCAACCGCATACAGGAAAATAAATTGTTGTCAAAGTGCTGTCTTCGGGCTACAGGCTTGATGATTATCCCGTAGCCAATATGAACGATGTCCTTCGGGAGGCATCTTCTTTTGTAGCTGTATGTACACTTGTACAATGTCGGATGTTCGCTCTGACACCTGGTTAAGGCAAACTTAAAAAAACAAGCAAACACGAAGTCTAATCTAAAGATAAAGTCCCTTCCACCTTTATTATAATTATTTGCAGAGACTAAGCTCATCCTTAGACCTGAATGTGGAGGCTACACTTAACGAAGATCCTCCATATTTGGATCCAACTGAGTTTGGATGGGAGCGTGATAAGGTGACAAAAAGAATTATCGTCCATGTTATGTTTTCTTTAGGTAAATCAGTAGTGTCACCGGAATAACTTCAACATATTTGTTGTGGATTTACAAGTGAACGACCATATTCAACAACCAGAAAATCAGCTTCTCATTAGTGTTTTGCAAGTATATGAAAACACTAACAACTGCAATAACAAATGAACTAAAGCAGTGAAGAACCGCATTGACGAGAATGAAGAGGTATCTGACAATGAAGAAACTGTAAAGTGATAAATTTATGTTACTTTCTACTAATCGTATGTTCTAGTTTTGACATCATTATAAGTTAGTGCATAACATGTAGTTAATGATATGTTTTGCGAATTTCATAATTAGTCCGATTTGTTCCAAAGTTGATATTTTACGTCTTATGGATAATGATTTTCACAACGTTGACTGGCTACTGTTTGTTGTTTTATACATTTAGTATCAGTTGGTTTAAGTATGTTTTGTATAGATAAGTAGATGTATAAAGTAGTTGATTATTACGAATACTTCTCTGCTGTGGTGATCAACATCTTTTCGAATGAAATGGTTAACAGTAACATTCAATATCAGCCCCTATAACATAAGTATTGAATGAAATCAATTGAGAAACGCAGGTGCGTGAAGCTTATTAACATATTCGGTTTAAATCCACCTTAACTGTATTTCTGTGTCACTAAATGAATTCCCCATCCCTGAAAATCTTAGAACAGACAACAAGAAACTAGTGATATGTCGATTATTTCTACCATCTTGGATTAAGGATTGATCCAGGAGCAACATAATGTAAGGCTGAAATAGATTATATCGAAAACCTAGGTATATACACAAAGTTTGTTGTGCTGCCTCTCATAGAAAGTGGAATATAGGTAAATATGTGCTTCGGTAGCCATCTTGGCTGACATCTTGAATATCTCAAAACGTTCAAGGAAGTGGCGTCATCCAGGTTCAGAATCAACATTATATAAATAACATAGAAAAACATTTAGAGAATGCTAATTCCAGGTCTGACCCGTCTGATGATGGACTAAAATTATATTTTATTATCTTATTCACAATAATTTCAAAACAGATTATATTTTACGTAAACATTTCTGTAAGCTAACTTTGTAGAGCAGGGGTGGCCAACTCACAGCATGGAGGGAGCCAGAATTTCGCAACGTACATTACTGAAGAGCCATATATGCACAGAATTAATAATAAAGATGATAATATTAATAACTTTGACAAAGTCCGAGACGAAACTGAGGCACCCAATAGCGCCTCCTCAGTGGTTCCGGACAATACAAATGCTTTTACTTTATAAGGTAATATAAATATTGTTGCTTTTACCAAAATGCCATTATTTTATATGTGTAATGGAACATCAGTTAAACCTTTTAACTACATGTTTTCATAGATTTTCTCTTACTCCTTAAGTTAAAACGTTTTACTTAAAATTACAGGCATAGTGAAATATGCCTTTTTAAGGAGCCGCATATCAGCTTTTGAAGAGCCGCAGGTTGGCCACCTTGAATATTGTTATCAAAAAAAAATTCTAAATACCGAACTTATTTATCTGGTGTTTCTAGAAGTCTTTTTTATTCGCCACATTGAATCCTATTTATATGTAGCATTGATGTGACAAAATTATTCTTCTGATTTATTCAGCAGACAAGTTGTTTAAAATACTAAAATTAAATTAAAACCCAATCTATGATTCAATGAATCGCACATTTTCTGATTTTGTTTTTCCTCCTAAACTGTAACTTGTTTACAGTTGTCAAAAAAGGGTTACAAGTAACTAATTATTTTGAGTTTGCATAATTTTATTTTCAGTAAAACGTGATTCGGAGATAATCAAACAAAATGGTAGCTTTGCTGCCTAAATTTAAAAGAAAATGAAGAAACAAAATTACTGTAGTCTTTTCTGTTTGCATAGTTTGCTCATTATACATAAAATACACATTCTTGTTAATCGTCTCATGAAATATAAAATACAAATGTTTTCCTTATTCTCAACATTATGTACCCCAAGAACAGGTCTGCAAAAATTTAATTCACCAGCTTTACCTAGTTTTGATTCTAGAGCCATGTGAAGTTTCCATAAAATTTCAAAATGGCCGGTACCAATCTTTCTCAACAATTAAAAAAAAGACAAATATGATGTGGTGAATTAGGAGCTAAGCTAAGTGTAAATTCATTTTTACAGCACAATAATGAATGTAAGTTGCTTTACTTGGTGTGTTTCGAGCTAAATCTCCCTTTTTGTTTGTTTTTCTTGCTGAAGTGTTTTTGGATATGTAGTTTGTGTTTATGAAGTGTCTATTCTTCTATATGCTCTTACAACATCCACTATTTGAAAGCAGACTATCTAAACCTACACGTGTTTCAAAGACTTGTGGCTACAGACTTTTCTCTAGAGAATGTGTGGGAACGATTAGAGTTGAAGAATGGGCGGGATCGGGCACGTGTCTACTGCATGAAAAGCGCGGAAACGCAACTTGTCTGTTATCATAAATTGAGTCCGTTCCAGTTAGCAGTCATGTACTGCTGTTTCGTAGAGGCGGACGTGTAGTTATATTTGTGCGATAATGATCATCTTTCACTGTGTGCCTTCGTTGAAGCACAATGTTTTCTCGCGCAAAATCTTCGAGTGGTAGAAACGTGCTTGCATGAGCAAGCGAATTACAAAGTGAGTATAGTAAGTGTATAACATTCAGTGGGTCCATATAATTAACACTTTTAAGTTATGTTAGTGAGAGCCTATGTGATAACTTTTTGTAGAATGTGCTGTCCATTTCATGAACGAATGAAGAGTTGCTTGAACGTTGTCATCATAATGCTGGAATACAACTGTAGAGTAGGTCCAAAAATATTTCAAACACTTGGGAATCGGTAGAAATATATATACGTCTAGGCATTTGTGTATTGTATCACTGACAACTTTATAAAATGTTTTGCCATCAACTATGGGGTTCGTACATCGCACAGATAAGATGATTTTCAAAGTGTTTTAGGATACCTCAATAGAGTTTAGTTGGGTTCAGGTTTGTTCGACAGATCTCTTAACAACTTGGTCTAAGCTTTCCTGAACTTACTGTACACAGAGTTACTTGTAGCTTTTGAGGCCTGAGTTTGAAGTTTAAAACAAGGATTGCGTACCACTTGTAGTTGTGGATTTTTCATTTAATTAAAGAATATGTAATAACGAGTCTACAGTAATTGGATCATTTAATATATATATACTTAAGGTATATATGGCTCCGGAATATGGTGCTGTTTGGCTTGTTGTGAGCGTAAACGAATACCAACTTCCGGGTTTCGATACCCGTGGTTTGCAGAGCACAGATAGCCCATTGTGTTGCTTTTATCAAACAAAAACAAACATATCTGATAAAGCAGACATACCTTAAAGTTTTGTGTAATATGATTTTCTTTCCCAGAATCCTCAACTCGTTTTTTTTTTGTACGCATTTTCATTACGATAGATTAAAACTACATGTTGACATGTTGCAACAAATAAAAACAACGAAACTTTTTGTTTCATCCTGTCACTCGCATCTCCCCACCTTCCCTTCAACCTTCGTTTTTAGTATGAGTCACAGTCTGGAGTAACTGAACAAATAAAATGTTAACATCGTTTCTAACATATGGGGTGAAACGACGTGAATTTTCTGTTACTCTACCGTAGTTTCTTTTACATATGCCGATGTGATAATAGCCAAATAATGTGCTAAATCATGCGAATTTCAACACTTTGAAACTTGATATTTTATATCTTATTAATTTATTTCGGTGTCGAGTCATCATCACAGGCGTTGCGTCATTCTAAATCTCGAAACTATCTAGTTCTTAGTTCTTTTTATGTCATTACTAATTTAAATATGAATAACACAATAAGCTATAGACGATAGTTAATTCATATGTGTGTTTTTGAAATATACATTGTACCTTAAGTATATATATTAAATGATCCAGTTTTTGTCAAATAATCATTTTGGTTGTTCAACGTGTGTACAATAGCCGTTTTTTCACACCTCGTCAAGAAAAAGGTAACCAATTTGTTTGTTTGTTTGTAATTAAGCTCAAAGCTCTGTCCACCACTGGTATCGAAACCTAGATTCTAGCGTTGTAAGTCTGCAGACATACCGCTGTGCCACTAGGGGGCGGGAAGCGATAGCTTTTGTGTGTGTAATATTTTGTTTTTGCTTGAAGTACTTCAAGTCAGTTGCTGAAATTACAGAGTGACCCAATTTCTGATGTAAATATTCAGTTGTTCCTTCGTTTCATTATAATACCTAATCAGTGTCTTTCATATAGCCGGATGCTACCATTAATCGATAAATGCTCCTGCGAGTTAAAGTGCTTGTAACATCTGTGTCGAGTTACCGTTGTAATAAATAATGGTAGCAGAGATTCGAGTTTCAAATTAGATCAGATATGTAAATGTTCTTCGTATGTCGGATTATCTAGCTTGAGAGAAAATTGGACAGAAAAGTTTGAGACCATGACATTTCGAAATTGCCGCATGGATATAAATGTATTGTCATGTTGCAGAACACATATTGATATAACAATAAGCTATTATACCTCGCTTGCTATGATTAATGAATGATATCAACAGTATGGTTTATGTAAATAGGCCAAGAACTAATGGCCGGTATTACCGTATTGAATAACACGACCTCGAGGTTAACTTATGAGTAGAATTGTGCTATTTATAAGTCTGTTATAGCTCATAACACAAAGAATGTTTTTAACACCCGAACCGTAAGCTTATTGTTACGGATTTAACTGTTTCCTGTACTATAATAATGTTCGAGTTCTTAGTCTGTTAGTTAAAAGTGTTTGAGTTTTTGTTAATCCATATAGAAACATATAGTTTATAGATGCTAATAATTTATATTCGTCTTCTGATAGTATTCTTTCAATCGTTTTATGCTTTATTTTTCAAGATAACCGCTGCTTATTTAGAAATTTTAGAAAACAGTAACACGTATGAGGAAACATATTTTGGTCTACAGCACACTATTAAACTTCTTTGTACTGTCTGAGCTGACGGTAGGTAATCTTGAGGTCTTATAAGGCTAAAGTTCAGGATTCGATCCATCCGGTTGGCACAGTGCAGCTAGCCTCTTGTACACTTTTGCGCTTAAAGAAAATGTTAAAGCAATTGTAAGGGCTGTGAAATCTGTACTGAAAGGTGTTCGTTTTAAAACCGTGTCCTAGCTAGTTGACATTGCCAAAACAGTTATGCTGTTTTCATTTCGCGTTGGAAGCTCTGGCGTAATTGTTGTCTTTCGTGCACACTCTACAACTGACCATGATTTGTTTCACATTACATTAACTGTAAATTACGTGCGGCTTTAAGTTAGGCTTGAAATTTCGAATTTTGCTTTTCCGCTTGCAGGTCTCTTAAAGTAGAATAACAGGTGGTTGTTAGGATATTCGAAGTTCAGTAATGATAATAAACAAACGATCTTGTGAGACTAAAAAAAAAGTATTTTCCCCCTCTTCTTCCCTTTTGTGTTAGAGCTTTACGTTGTTTGCTCAAACAATAAGATTAATTTATTTGTGTATGTGAGTTAATAACTGTTGTAGGTAAAAGTTAAAAGTAAAATAATGTAACTTGTATCACAGTATCACCCGTTTGAGATGAATGAGTCATTCTCGTCAGTGAATCATCGAAAACGAACACTCCGGCGTTGTTATGACAACACCTTCTACAAAAGATTACTGTGCATATGCATGAGTTGTTGAATGACCATGATGCTAAAAATTCAGATGAAATGTTTCCGTGTCTTTTCTGCTGAAAATTTTAACTACAAATGTTATATAGCTGGTTTCTTTCTTTTTTTAATATCTGTTCTGTAGATGATGAAATACGAGCGGAATTTTAATCTTATTCAACCGTTAGTTCTGTATCTGCTTAAATAAATATCTGGAGATCTTATTCAACCATTAGTACTGCATCTGCTTACATAAATATCTGCAGATCTTATTCAACCGTTAGTACTGCATCTGCTTACATAAAGATCTGCAGATCTTATTCAACCGTTAGTACTGTATCTGCTTACATAAATATCCGCAGATCTTATTCAACCGTTTGTACTGCATCTGCTTACATAAAAGATCTGCAGATCTTATTCAACCGTTAGTACTGCATCTGCTTACATAAATATCTGCAGATCTTATTCAACCGTTAGTACT
>NW_013667723.1:42814-43659 GCF_000517525.1 Limulus polyphemus
TTAGTACTGCATCTGCTTACATAAAGATCTGCAGATCTTATTCAACCGTTAGTACTGTATCTGCTTACATAAATATCTACAAATCTCGTGTAGCTTTGCGCGAAATTCAAAACAAACAAACATTACAGGTTAGTAATAACATGATACATGTGTAAACCTTTAAGCATTATCCCGTATCAAAAATCTAGGTGATTTCGAACACGGTCAGACATATTTTAGGAAATAAAATTATAGAGTTCGATGCATATGTTTCTGTGGAAAATCTGCTTGTCATATACAGGACCATGACCAGCAGTTAACTTCCAAGCAAATACTTGAAGATGAAATAATATGGGATTTTGTAATGTGATTGCTTTGATTTGTTAATATTCTATGCTGTAATAAAACACGATATATGATTAAGATTTTGAGTACGAAAAATTAAGAATCCGTTGATGCTTATGATGTTCAAAATGATAGAATGTAGATTACTTAAGACAGATTTGTAACCTTTTTTGGCGTCTAAGCGTTTGTTACTTTACGTTCTCTAAAGGAAGCCTTACGAACTATCTTAAGGGAATACATCAGTCGATTCTCAGACCTAGCTGGAAGCCTAATCAGCTGTGGACCAGTGCTTAATTGGCTTGAGGTGAGTATAGTGTTACATATTAGAATTTCAAATAGCCTGAAATTGAGTTAACTGATAATTTAAATTTAGTAGTTAAATTGTGCTTTGGATTTAGCAGTTAAGTAAAAGCCGATATATAGTCAGTTATGATATTTCCCAACAAGATTGATATACAGTTTTCTTTTTAACACAAATACGTTTTAATATACACACAACAGTACAATATACAATAAGAATT